>NC_061108.1:49407578-49452578 GCF_015104395.2 Macrobrachium nipponense
TGTGTGTGTATATATATATATATATATATATATATATATATATATAAAGAGAGAGAGAGGGCAAATGGAAAGGCACGCGAACAATTTTATTGTGGCCGACGCATTTCGCAATAATCCATTGCATCTTCAAGGCTGCAATATGGCACATACAATATTGTTTGATAAGAAGGATCGCCAACACGTAAAATTATAAATAAAAAATAAAAAATAAATACATCTTTTAAGACACTTTAAAACAAACCTACCCAGTACTACATGGCTAAAAAGTGATTAAACACAAAAAGGTAAAACTAGCAGGAAGTAGTAAACAGAAACGGTAAAAAGAACAAAATTTACAAAATAAACACTGTGAAGACCCCCCCCCCCCCCTTCTGCTCATTTAACGATGGAACGAGTACTTTAATGAAAATTGAATCTTAAATGTGTAAGCTCGTTGTCTGTTTTCGACTAAGACATATTACTTGGATTTTTTTTTTTTTTATATCGATCTGCGTTTTACATATATATATATATATATATATATATATATATATATATATATATATATATATATATATCGTTATTCTTTTACTGAAAATGCTATAAGTTTTTAGTGCAGTAACATTTCTTGAGACCTATTGAGTTTTAGATACTAACGGTTCCAAACTTTCCTTGGTCCCAATTATCTGTGATTAATTAATGTCTCAAAAGAACTTCTTGAGAAAGTCACAATAGAAATTAGGACATCTAGAAGTCATTAGGCTGGAGATACCTCAATGACCTTTGACCAAGTATCCAGAAAATGGCTTCTATCTACTGCTCAAGTTAATCTTCTTCTTCTTTTTTTATCTGACAGCTTAATCTTTGCCGTCATTGGTTCCGCTTCACCCGATATGCCCTTCCAAATGAATGGTTGTTTGTTCTTACTTTCCTGTTCAGACACCGTACAGATCATTTCGATGTGATTTGACGGGGATAAATATTGTTTTTTTTTTTTTCTTTTTTTACTGCATAAGTTTCTTCTCAGGTTCCCTTTTTTTTTTTTTTTTTTTTGTTTTGCTGGTTAATGCGTCATAAGCATCATGACTAATGCTTTCATAAACTACCATTTTGGTGCTTCAACATAACGATTAACCTGAGAGTCGTGGAGTTCAAGAGAGAGAGAGAGAGAAGAGAGAGAGAGAGAGGCAAAATTTAGACGGTTACGAATTTGGAAAAGTTAAGCTTCCTTTTTACATAAAAAAGGAAAAGAAAAAAAACAAAAAAAAAAATGGTGGTGTGGCAGTGCTTTTTATTCAGTGGGAAGATTATCATGCTTTTGACACATTCCCAGTTAAACTCTCTCTCTCTCATATTTATACATACATACAAATACACACACACTCACACACACATACATATATATATGATATATATATAATATAGATATATATATTATTATATATATATATATATATATATATAATAATATATATTGTACTACATTTTATTATATATGTATATATATATATTATATATATATATATATATATATATATATGCTTTATATATACATATATTATCAGATATAATGTTAATTGTTTTGATGAGTGTATTATATAATACCCCTTACTACCAGCCATACTTCACATTTCAGGAGCCTTCCCCCTAACGTTTTACCTATTTTAACTCTAGAATCAATGCTAATGCATTGATCAGTCACTATATGATTTCCAATCCCATCTTCTTATTTACATATGTATTTAATTATATTTATATTATATTATATTAATATGAAGAGAGTTTTCATCACGATTCCTGCCTGAATTTGCCTTGTGTTTTCGTGTGTACTCCTACGTCTGTACGTGACCTATCCGCAATGTCTTCTTGCATCTGTGTGTGTTTGGTGAGAAATAAAAAAAAAATTCAAGACCTCTCTCTCTCTCTCTCTCTCTCTCTCTCTCTCTCTCTACGGAGTTGGATATGTTTTGTTCATTATGTTTCCACCTACATAGCACACGCGCCTATATAGACATTTATGTGTGTGTGTGTGTGTGTTTGTGTGTGTTGTTTGTGAGCTTGCTTGTTTCTCATTTCTCGTGATCTTTCGGTTATTACCACAGAAGTCAAGATATTCAAGTATAGGTGGCCTACATTGCAGTTATAGCTGCAATTGTGAAAGTAAGACAATGGAGGTTTGTAGTTCTCTGGCAATGCTTCCGTGCGCCTCACGGAACTGATACTCACATTAATGAGAGAGATGAGTATCACTGCGGTCTCTTGACAGGACCAAACTAGCTTCCAGATGGTAATTTATTTCCCTATCCCTTTGGGAGCAGCGAACAAGTTGAGTGGAAGGGCCTCTCAGGTTGACATGTGTTAAATCAGGATCTTTGATAGGGCTTCGCTCGCGGTGCGTTTTTTCTTTCTTTATTGCTTTTTTTTTAATGTGCTTGATAGTCATCTGGTCAGGAATCCCTGATAGAGATCATTCTTGTTTTTCTTCCATTACGTGATGACCCATTCGCCTTACAACTATGCTTCTCATCAGGGTCAAAGACTGAAAAGAAAAGAGATACAGAGACTGCTTCCTTTGCTCTGTGTAAGAAAAGACTCTGGGGTATTTTGATGGAAGAACCTCTAGTAATAGTTTACTGGACCTAGTATAATGCGCAGAAACGTGGCTTCAGTAAATTATTGAAGACGCAGAAAGAAGAAATGAGGTCAGCAGACAAATACTAGCCCAGGCAGATATTAAGGTTTCAGAGAGAGAGAGAGAGAGAGAGAGAGAGAGAGAAAGAGAGAGAGAGGGAGGGGGGTGGGGGTGTTGGGGGTGGGGGTGGGAAGCATCCCAACGATAGTATGTTTAAGGGAGAGGAGGCGTCAAATGCAAATAGAGGCTCACTTTCTGTGTTTGTATCGGGTTACGGAAAACATCCTGAGTTTGAAGAAGTGAATAGACGGCATTCATCGTTTCGGTTGTGTCGCAAAGTGGGATGGGGGAAGCAGGTGAAAGGAGGTAAATATGGAACGGCTCTTAAGAAGAATGAAAAGGGAGAGCAACATCAGAGCTTTGCGCGATCTAACGCAAGTGAAATGCTTATTATGGAGCGGTACTAAAGTCTTATATAGATTTAATCTGATAGTTATGTACGGTACACATAAAACAAATATTTATTTTCTTTTTAAATTTTTATAGAATCCAGAACTATTAGTTTTGTACTTTTTTTTTGTATTTCCTTTTTGTATTTCTTTGGTTTCATTTTCATTAATGTGGGTGTTGGACGCCAATTCAACCCATGCACAGAGATATACTATATATTTATAATCATGATTAGTTGAGTGTGAGAACAAGTACAATTACGTATATTGCACAAGAGTTACATGTGCAGTGAAGTATGATAAGCTGTTATGTATATGTAGTTTCAAATGGATGATTAAAATTCGTCTTTTATTTATGGTTAATTCACTCACACCAACATTTGTTGAAAACCAGAACACAGGAACCATTTCAAATCAAAGAACAGCTCAAGATTCTTCAAATATAATACAATACATTCAACAATGTCGGATTACATAAAGAAATAACAGTAATTTCAAACCATACAAGTTATTCTCAACCACGGGTTGTCAGACTTTCAAATCAGGACAGAAAGTTATTTACAGTTTTCAAAACTCGTAGATAACTATGCTATCACGTTTTGCAAACTGAAATTTGCTAATTCTTCTCTCTCAGGATGTTGGGAGTTTCAGTTCGCATATGTTTGATTATTTTAATTCAAAGAAATTGGGAGAAATGTATACTGGGCAAAATGATATTATACGTTTTACTAATAGGTTACGAAAGGGAAAAAGGACAGGCGCCGAGCTCTCACTGCAGATTATTTTATAGCCTTTGATAGGGAATGTCAGAGTCGTACAGTTGTCATATCGAATACTGAAGCAGATCAATAATTAGTACAATGAAAATGAGACCTCAGGATCACTGGCAGACTGATCAACGGTAATCAGAATGTGAGACTTCTCAGAATATTAAGTAAGAAAGACAACCAAACAATATTGCACTGTAAGAAAATAAATCGAGGGGCATCACCGCATCAGTAAACTTAGATTTCATCTGGAAAAGGAAACTATGAACTATTAATTGTTTTGGCCAGTCTTACTTACAGGCCACGGATATTGGGCATGCTAACAGGATATGATAGTGCGGGGTCTTCCGGCTACCTATGGGCTCGCCTAACTGCCAGTTTCTAAAAAATGTAGAGAAACGAGATGTTAATCTTAAAATTTAACTAAGGCAAACCTTCATGAATACACGGACTATTTGTACTCGTTAAATATTAAAGAAACTGCGTATAGAAAGGGATTATAAGAGCATTAGGGCAGTTAAGATGTATGGTTCTAGTAAAGTGGCCATGTGCTCATCATCAAGAGGGTGGGCAGCCAACTGAGAGAATAGAGTTAGGAATGTGAGACGCGAATTTACCTTGAGAGGAATGTTGATGAGTTGCTGTTAGTGGTCGAAACGCACAAAGCCTTTGTAAAATTATCCCATTCATGTGTTTTCCGTCCTTTTATTTCTGAAAATCTTCCATCTCCGGCCTCCTATTTCATAGGCCTTACTCAAGTCAAGTAGGTCTAGGTGTTCCAACTCTTTCTGGTGCCCACAAAAGCTCAGCTGACACTATCACAGACCACTCTCCGCCTGGGTGGTGTACAGATCATGCGTAAACCATCTCCATCTCCCTTTCATCTTTATTCCAGCTCATATGGCACCTACATAATTTCACCTATTTGTATCATTTCTCACTCTCATACCATCTGACTCCTAATATTCTTCTTGGAGCTTTAGCTTTATTCTCAAACTGACCAAATATTTTATATGACACTTCATTGTGCTTGATTTCAGCATGCGTATTGTTGGTTTTTATTTCATCAATCTTCAGCTATATTCCTTTTTAAGATAACCTGTAATTGTTCATAAATACTTGAACGGCTCCATGCTCATGTTTGTTCATGCTCATGTTATTTTATCTCTTTGGGCATATGCCGTCCTCACCCATCCTGTCTTTTTTTCCTAACAGTAATCTCAAATTCCATTTTGCTAGATATTGGTGTGTTCTATTAAGCAATTTTTTAATGTGTTGTTTTTCTGATTCAGACACATTGTATTGGTGAAGGTGGCCGTGGTATTTCCAGATACCTTTTTTTCATCTCCAGCCCTGCAAATTTTCATTAAAAAATGAAGGGTGACATCGCATTTACTGTAAATTCACTCGACAAGAATCCATCAACATTTACAGTTGTATCTTCTGCTTCATTCGTAGATAGTTTCTAGCAGTTTTACTTATTTCATGAGAAAAACCTATATAACATTGGCTTGAGGACACTGCTATGTACCTTCTCATATCAACATTGCAGTGCTTTTGTCTACATTTGGTCCAAAAATAACGCATACTCCCACACTATCCATTCCATTTGCATTTCCTGAATCCTGTTCATAGTCTTTAAATTCATGTTCTGCTCATTACATCTATTATAATTACCTCAGAGTATTTACATTCCTATCCTTTATTCGAAAAGTCTTTTCACCCCATGTGCTCATTAATATAGCAAAAACCATGGCGGATTCATTGGCTAAATTAGCCAAATGATAGTGACTTCCTTGTGGTGTAAAGTCCTTGGTTAACCAATGCCAATGACCCTTGCCGTTGCCTATTGGTTTTAAACCAAGGTTCACCTGCTAGGCATCCAGAATTGCAGGCAAGGAGACTTAAGTACTCAACATGTTAGAATTACCCATTATCCTGCTGGAACACATTAAAGGAAATATAACATATCCTACTTATCCAGATTAAATAAGAAATCTGACAATGCAAGCTTACATTAAAGCTGTGTTGTTATAAGGACTTGTAGAATGAAGTTTTCATTGACGAGACAAGAAATAGACCAATAATTTTAGTCTCTCTTGCTACCTGTCCTTATGTTACTTCACACCCAACATAGAAATATTCACTACACTCAAACTAGAAAGTTCTATAGTTCTTTCATAATGGGTTATTTACTATATTCAAATATTGTTCAGGGTAAGATAAGAAGATACAAGGTTTTCCATAGTATTCCAAAGAGCAGACATGGTAAGGAGGCAAGAGTTTGGAAGTATTATGGATTGTTGAGCAGTCCACTCATTTTTAAAGATAAACTGTGGATAATGAATATGAATGAAAGAAAAATGTGGTAGATATTAAGGGCAGTGATTTGGATTGTGTGAAATAACCAACTATGCTTCTAATGCCATGTGACATAGGGGACCTCTGTGAAATAACAATCAGTGCCCAGGTAGTTCCTTCCTTTGCTGCTTCTTCCACAAATCTCCACCCTATCCAGTATCCCTCATATTATCCTTATCAGAGTAGGTAAGGGTCTTTCAACTCTTCTGGTGTCCACAGGAGCAAAGCTGGCACTGTCACATGGTACTATTCTTGTTAGGATTGTATGAAGGATATGTCCAAACCCTCTATATCTCTTTCAGTATTATCTGATCTATGGAATTTCTTAATTTCCCTTGAGGTATCTTTTCCAAGTCTATCCTATCGGATGATTTCTAATATTCTTCTTTAAAATTTATTTTCAAATCAACAACATTTTTAGCTAGTCTCAGTGTCTTGCCATAATTCGTGCCTGTACAGCAACACAGATTGTGTTTGACATTGTATAATCTTATTTTGATGTGCAATCGCAATCTGTTTTATGTCTAGATCTTATTCAGCCTACATATTGTTTGCTTTGTCGTTGTAGTCGTTTACTAAATTCCAGTTCTGTAGAACCTGTAGTGGATGCCTTTGTTCCTAAACATTTTAAATATCCAGTCTCAACACTCTTCCCTCCGTCTAATATTATTTCAGCCCTTTGTGCCTGTTTTGACATGTGTGAAGTAAGAAAGGTTAAAAATGTGAGAACTTTAGAAAGACCATATCGTTTAGAGAAGAAAAGGTAAACCTGTTTTTCCATTTAGTTTGGTCATAGGAAGAAATCAAAGAATGGTAAGGTGGGAAAATGGTAAACAACTTTGAAGCCTTAGGAAGAAGGCGGGGAACGCCGAAACATTGCTGGCTTTATATTTTCAAGAGCCATGGGAATAGAAAGATTGTTGGTATGCATAACCCTACAATGGTGTTAATGTGCAGTGAGGTTATGGTCCATGGCATACTTAGAGGTCAAAGGAACAAAAATGTAACATTCCCCATATCAGCTGATAAGAGATTTCACTGACATGCAGAATATGGTCAAGGTCAGTCATACTTAAATTCATATAAGATAGATCAACGTTATTTAATCTGCAGCTGTTACGACATAATGGAAGGGGATTTTTGTTCATCGTTTCCTCTGTACAGTAGTCCTCATTGACTATATTGAAGTGACTGTCACCAATTAATAGGATTAGCTCTGGAAAAGGATAGGAATTAAGATTTGACTGGTTTTACCATGGTATTTTTGAAAATCGTGTAAGATGCAGGAACATTACTTACACAGGATAGTAACTCATTTTTTTAGATGGCATAATTTATTGAGTAATGTCTGTCAGCTAGTACCTTGGTGGTTCATGAATGGAGGGTTAGTCTAGGTGCCATGTTGACCCCATTTTTTGTAAAAGAAAGTGAATATATATATATATATATATATATATATATAATATATATATATATATATATATATATATATATATATATATATATATATATATATATATATATATATATATATACACGAAATTTGAAAACTCAAGACACAAATTTTACCGTCAGTACTTCAGCCCTTTGAATAATCCTACCAAAATCATTACACTTCTGTGTATATCATAGGACTACTTTCGTCATCTACCTGTTACACACTTTAACCAGTGATTAATAATGACTTGTGTCAGGCGGGGATGAAGGGTTTTCCTGTGTTCACATGTCTGTATGACATCTATAAACATGGTCAATTCGTTCCTTTCCTAATGACGTAATCATGATTCAAACAAAATCTTTGCCTTCTCGAAGGAATGTTAGGGAATTGGTTATTTATTGTTTTGAATAAATACATGTTGATAAAAATATAGAAATAAATATATATCATTCTAATATATAAACCTAAACAATAATTTTATTTCCCTAAATGACGGGAATACTATGCTTTACTGTGTATGATTACATCTGCAAAGGTACAAAATTGACATGTGTAAGCTGTGATCACTACGAGGTACTCCAAGCGCAGTAGTTGCCATATCTTAATTTAATCACTATTTGCATCATACACATGTACCCTCCATACACATGAATTCTGCAAATACCTTTCAGAAAAGACTTTCAAATGTAATGATCTACATTCTTGTAAAGTTTAATCTAGAATTTTCAGCCATTATCTTCCAGGTAATCATTACCAAGCAACGTAAAACGAAACTCATCTTCCTTATGCAGTGAAGTTTTGCCCATTTGCGCACCGTTGTAGTATCCAAAGTGATATTTTTATTATTCCAGACCTTATTTAAATCGGCCTTATAAAACACAGACTTTTGACATCAAACGAATCTTGGCTGTGGTAGGGACAATCCGAGCTGGACGTTTCTTACCTCTATTAATGCTACCATGAGGAGGAGACTGTTCTAATTCTGCAACTCCAGTCGTTGCTTCGCATTTCCATCAAAAGTTCTGCATCAGATAATTTATCAATAATTCAGTCCGATATACAAAACTGATTAATTCATCGATTTGTACAAGAAAGTTCACATTACTAATTTCTGCATCAGGAATATTTTCCACTCATATTTACATGATAAGAGAACCGCAAGCCTGGCTGCTTGTATTCTTCTTCTGCTTGCTAATCCTGAATGTTGTGAAGGATTTTCGGGGAAAAAGAGGATCTGGTCTTTTTTGGGCATTCTCCACACCAGAAACTCTGGCTGTACAGGACAGCATTAGGAAGTTTGGATGAGTGAGGTGTAAGACTGTTGGCTTGTCAAGACCTGGTTTGCTCTGGTGTGCTCAGAGTAGTGTAACCCAAGGCACAAAAATCCACTACCAAATCATCAGGGCAACCACCCTCTAACAGTTATTAACACCTAATTCGTGTTTCACAAGAGTTCATCACTAGTGCACTGCATATGTCAGCATAATGAGAGCACAAGAACACTGACAACGTACATAATGACTTTATCTTCAAATCCTCTCTACTCCCGCCATTTTCCAAAGTCTTATTTTTGGATTTACACTACTTATCCTGATTCTTTACCTATTCCTACATTTTTAGTCTTTCGGCTACCTCTACCCTTCGTTTAGGCCTCACTCTCACACTTCCCTCAGAGTCTAATTGTTCTGCACGATTATCATTACTCTGTTCAGTAGCATTCTGTTTAAGCTGCGTTTGTGTGACAGAGAGAGGTGGTGGAGGTGGACGGCATAGAGGGGCCTTGAAGGACATGGTATATGCTACACAAGCTCCAACTACTTTCTTTGCTAGACATCACAGCCCTGGACACCAGCACTCCTGTCGAAAGAAAGTCATTAGCAAATTCGTGCCAAAGTGCATGTTTAGGGTGTGCATATGTCTAAGATATGACTATACTAATTTTCCCTTTGAGGGCAACAACATTAAAAGGTCTCTTTTTACCTGAAGCCTTATTAATTCTGTTTCTCGAACATATCAACTAAAACTAACCCTAATTGGTTAATGAAATTCACAATATTACTGGATACTTTTGATACCTTCCCCCAAATACCTACAAACTGATACAGTCTGACACGTTTCAAAATGGGACTAGCCTTACTTTTTAAGAATCTTAGCGCACAACTGAATACATTTAACAGAACAGTAAATTCCACAATACTCCCCATAATAGGCAATAGTTCAGCTGGTTCATCCAGGGTGACTTCTTCCTGAAGCTCACAAAGCACGGTGACTAATGGTGTGTTTTCCTGGCCTCTCGATGAGTCTTCAAGGGTCAGAAGCAGATCAGGCAGCCCTTCACAATGAAGAAATGGAGGTCCATAGTGCCACAACTGGTACTCCTTCAGCTCTCCCAAGTCAGCTCATCGGGATAGGATGTTGGCTGGTTTACTCATGGTCAGCGCATACTTCACACACATCCCACATTCCTGTAGAATAGAGCTAGCATTCCCCAACCTATTTCCCATAAAGATGTTTTTATTTTCCTCTTTGCTAGCTATTCAGGCTATAGAGACCTTGCTATTGGTCCAGACTATAACAGTGTTAACATTTCACAAAAAAAAAAAAACAAAATTCTTTAATTTCCTACCTAACATAATTCCCAACAACAAGGCTATCAACTCTAACTTGGGTATAATCAACCGCAACTTTTCCTTTGGGGTTACTCTCATCTTAGTGGGCATAAGGTTAGTTTCTCCCTTACTTCCCCTGACATAAGCCACTGTCCCATATGCCTTGCTGGAGGCATCGGTAAATATGTGAATTTTTTACTTTCCCAGCAAAATTCCCCTTCTACATCTTAAGCTATGTACATTGACAAATTCTTCTGATTTTCCTTGCCTCTTTCTGTTTTTCTGGATGCAGAACGTCATCCCATCCTACTCCTTCCCCATAGTTTCTGCAAAAATAATTTCCCAATTACAAACAATGGGCTAACCAAACCCAAGGGATCAATATTAGAAACCAGCAGAAAAAGGATCTGAAACTTCATAGGAAACCAATCAGCTGGCAAGTCTTTTACTCCCTTAGAAGCTTTCAAACCTATCTCATGACATTCCCAACACAGAAATTTCGACCGGTCCTTTACACCCTACCCTTTAATCAAACATTAGGCTATTACTGACCCATCTCCTTAATGGCATATTAGCTTCGGCTTGGAGTTGATTGACAAAACCATAACCATCCCACAATTCGTCTGCATTAGCAAAGGTGGCGACATAGTATGACTTTACCAGATTTTCCATCCCTGCTCCCTGCAAGTGAGCCTGAAGGACTTGTTGGAGGAGATATAGACTCATTGTTATTCCAAACACCATGACCCTGAAGGCGAAGGTAACCACATCTGTCGGTGCCTTGTAACGCAGAAATCGAGCCTACTTTATGTTCTTTTGGATCGAGGAAGACTCTATGAAATGCTTTAGAAATGTCGGAAGTCATGGCATAGGAATTAACTCTGAATAACAATTCAAGTAAGCCAGGAACTGAATACAAGCAATCATTTATAGAGGTTTCTCCCTTGGATTTAGATAATGCATTAAAACACTCCTAAGGAGGTTGGTAGAGCTCTCCTTGTTTGCACCAAAATTAGCCATATAGTAGCCTTCTATTTTCAGGTGGGGAAATTTCTCTGTGAATCCAACTTTTAGATAAGTCTGAAGGATCTGCTAGTAAGCAGTTGGATAACTAGGTCTTTTGCAAATTTCAGATCTAAATTATTCAGTAGTGCCATGGCATTACGATAATTAACATTCGGACATTGTTCATCACAAAATGGGGAGCTCATTGATCACCTTGGTCAGGTTCGCAGTACGCTATATCCTGTACGTTTTACTTTGCTTGGTCTTCTGATGCAGCAAACTTCTCTTTGGTGTTGATACCAATCGTGATGAGTCAACACCACTTGTCAATGTCGTATAAGCGTTCAGGCATTCGACATACATGCAAGGATCTTACTGAAAACGTAAATTTATTCGTTTAAGTGCCCACTGGGGAACCCTCCCATGCTGGAATAACTCCTATACTTTTATCTGGATTAGTCACAAATTGGCAGAAATAATCTGCACCAATTATATAGTACATTTGCATCTTTGATCACACCACTTTTAATGTCCTGGTTGGCCATCTGATACCCTTGGTTCTGCCACCATCGTTTTACGCTAACCAATCCCATATTGTAGAAAGGGGCATTTACATCGTCATGTACAATTGTTTCCTATCTGAATCTTGCATGAAACTAGATCATATTCTCCACTAATCATGGCAGCTCCAAAGGGTATAATATTTAGGGAGACTTTTAACTACTGGCAGTTGTAAAGCCCTTGCTAACTTACTTGATATAAAACTACTTTGACTCAGTGTATCCAGAAAAAACTTAGTGAAAGCCCGTCAATTCTTGGCAGACAAAATGACTGATGACGTTGGTAACAAGGTAGGCGGCAACTCTGTGTGTGTGGAGATGCATTTACTGTTTTTGCATTTACACTGGGTTACTCTTTCTACTTTTACTCTGATTACTCCTGCTGGAACTCGTTGAACCCTTACAGATTGTCCGACCTTTAACCGGCCTGGATGTCACATGATCAGACGACTGGCCAGACACATTTATGTTACTTAACTATCTGGTGGGCGTATTTACAGGGGTTTGAAAGCATTACTATTACCACAAAATTTAATCAAATTATGTTAAACATTACACAGCTTGCAGTTCAGTTTATAACTGACTACTACTATGGCCCAAACCTAAACATCTAAAACATCATCTAAAGTACATTTACTGGTGCTTGCAGTCTTCCACTGTGGTGTGGTTTGTACACTCATTGGCCGAATGCTCCCCTTGGCAGAATGGACACGCTCTCGCACACTGGGTTTGGAATGTAATTGTTTTTGGCCTAATGAACGCGTCTTCTCCCTTTTGCAATGCATCATCCTCCAAAGATTTAACAATGCATCATCCTCCAATGATCTAATGAGGAAATTAAATGCCTCAAAAAACTTATCCAAGGTGTAACCACATTTTTGTAAATAATCTACCACCTCCCGTATACATCATCTTGAGAGAACTTTTGGTTTACCATAATATTTATCCTACAAACTCTATGTTATGTCTTTGCAACTGTTACGCTTAAAGCCTTAACTACCCTAAGCGGCTGCTTCTCAAGGGTGCCAAGCAAATATGTAAACTTAATTACATTATCTAAATAACTATGCCAACTTACATTATCCAAATCACTATGCCTATGAACATGAACATTGAACAACTTATTGGTCTCATCCTCACTAATTTAACTTCCAAACATGGCTAGGGAAGTTCTTTCAACTTCGGCAAACAACTTGTTTGCTGCTGTGCATTAACGAGGGACTCTATTCTTGAAATGAGAAGTGAAATTACTTTATTTGCTACTCTGAGCAATTGGCGAATAAACAGAACAAGGAATGGTTCGAACTTTATTAGGCTTGTCACATAAACATTTCTCAATGCCTGTTCATTGGCTTTAATTCAGTCTACTAAATTCTGGTACACCACCAGAAAAACCACTACTTGCTGGATGATCGTGACACAGATTCAGACCATCTGGTTCGAAGTACCAAAAGTCAGAAATTTTCCTTCCCCAGGGGGTGGATTCTATGTCCCAGGATGGTATGGTATGGGACTGTGATGATTTGACCTGAAGAGCAAAACCAACGAACATCAGTATATAATGGAAGGTCCAGCAAGATGCTGCGGGAATTTACAATTCTATAGCAAAACTATAATATTAAAATTCTACAAACACATAAATTGAAAGGCGGACTCGCGCCAACTGGCAACTTACAAATGAAAATCTACTGGGAAAATATTTAAAGCAACAATGGAATTGACCACGCGGTCGACCAGAGGCGCACAATCAAAGAGCATAAAAACTTTACCAAAAAAACACCAAAATTCCCCTTCCTTTGGCTCTTTAGAGCTAAAAATCATCAAAATTACTACTGCTTAATTACTTAGTTACACATTATCAAAGAATTACAGACACTGGACCTAGGATTACAAGGATACTCAAAGGTATATTTAAACCACGACACAGGCTCTTTACATCAAATGAATCTTGGCTATGGAAGGGACGACGCGAGCTGGACGTTTCTTACCTCTGAAAAGGAGACCGTTTTAACTCTGCAATCCCAGTCGCCGCCTCACATTTCCATCAAAAGTTCTGCATTGGATAATTTATCAATAATTCAATCCGAGATGCAAAACTGACTGATTCATTGATTTACACAAGACAGTTCATCATCAGGAATATTTTCCACTCATTTACACATGATAAGAGAACCGCAAGCCCTGCCGCCGATAATCTTCTTCTGCTTGCTAATCCTGAACATTGTGAAGAATTGTTGAGGAAAAAGATGTTTTCGTGACATACGTCATTATAACGAAATATGTTACTGTAACGTCACGAAACAGTCCCTACAGCAAATTATGAAGGTAAAAACGAAAGCGAAACAAGCTTAATTAATTAGGAAATTCGCATTTGTCGACCTACCATAGTTTGAGGATTTGCATTGGGGGAGTTTAATGACGTCACCAGAAAAGTTGGAGCTTTTCACCCATTGTACTCGTGACTGAGACGTGACTCCCAGAACCTTACTGAAGACCAGGTAGACTAAAAACAAAAATTTCATTTGCTTTGTCTGTGACTGTATGTCTGTCGCGGGTAAGTGTTTGGTTTTGAGTTATAAACCAAAACCTTCCTGGGGTGACAGAAGCCTTGATGCATAACATTTTCTTTTGGGGGTCTGGCAAGCGGTTCGGATTTCTATAGTGGACAAACAATATACAAACATTCACTTATATATATATATATATATATATTATATATATATATATATATATATATATATATGTAGAATCTACCGGTCACTTTTTTATTAGATACATATGCAATTGTAATAGCCACAATGCCCTCTTAACTTCTTGAATTTTTGCTCTTTTTTTTGGATACGCTTCTCACTACAAAGCCTGAAGATCCAAGTTCAAAGAAATTTGAGGAAGAAATTGTGATGTCCGGTCCTGGGAAACGAACCCAGGTCCAATAATCACAAAGAGGTCACGTTGCCGACCTTCTCGTTTCCCAGGACCGGACATCACAATTTCTTCCTCAATTTCTTTGAACTTGGAGCTTCAGGCTTTATAGTGACAAGCGTATCCAAAAAAGAACAAAGAATTCAGAAGTTAAGAGAGCATTGTGGCTAATGCAATTGCATATATATATATATATATATATATATATATATATAGATATACTATATATATATATATATATATATATATATATATATATATTATATATATATATATATATATATATATATATATATATATTCACGGTATTCTCATAGCATTTTGTCATACCAGATGTTCCTGTAAGTCTATGGTGTGATTTTGTAAGTAATTGTGCTACAATTCGTTAATTCTAGATGTTTTTATATTACAAACAAAATCAGTGTCAACCTCTTGTGTGTGTGTGTGTGTGTGTGTGTGTGTGAGAGAGAGAGAGAGAGAGAGAGAGAGAGAGAGCCCTCTGGAATTGGAATGAGAAATAGTGAGTTGCACCTAATAAGTCAGATATGGTGACCAAATATAGACAGTTAGATCGAACCAACATCATTTGTGGAGTGCCAATCTCGTGTCCTATATCTTCCAATCATAAAAAGTTTAGGTCATCCTTTCCCTCTCTCTCTCTCTCTCTCTCTCTCTCTCTCTCTCTCTCTCTCTTAGATCATTTTCCCAGGCATGTGCCATCCCGTGTACCTGTCATTAACTTTTCTCATCTACCTGTCTTGCTTAGCGGACCTTGCTCTACATAAATTAGAAGCCGAATCGTTTTCACTCGGATTCTTTGAGTTGCTGAATTATGTTTTTCGCAAGGGTCGATCATTCGAGATTGGCTTTCGGAAATCTGACGTTTTTTAAAGGACCAGAGTGAATTAGAGGTGTTAGTTTTAATGGTGTGTGCTTCGGATCCCTATATATAACTATATATAAGTGAGACCAGCACTCCATTTTAAATGGGGTCCTTATCGTTTTTTTTTCTTTAATGTTGAATTCTTGCTTCATATTCGCTGAATTCATGAGTTCCTTATTTTTACATGGAGAGAGAGAGAGAGAGAGAGAGAGAGAGAGAGAGAGAGAGAGAGAGAGAGAGAGAGAATGTCTCCCTAACACGTTACTGCGATATTGTATAGATTTTTAATCTAAATGAAACCTTTTGTCGTCTGGATATTGATTATTTCTGTTTATGGCGACCTCAAAGTTCGTCGAGTCTAGATAGCTCCCATGCCAAAGGAATTTAGTTTCTGATTTATGTTGGTAACAGCTGTTGTTGCCTTCATTTATTTTTTGTTCTATTCTTTTTTCTCGAACAGAGGGAAAGTTGGCAAAATGATTAACCCAAATGAGATGCTGTTTTTGCCACAAGGATGAAATACAATCTTGAATTTCCTCCTAGAGTAAAATAATGTTCGGCGAAATTGGGGATGTAAGTACATGGCTTGCAGATTTTTGTCTTTAATTGCCTTTAGAACTTTGCATCAGTTATGAATTAAATAAAATAGTAATATTTTTGTGCGTAAACCTAAAATTCGAATAAAAAAAATTTTATGTGGAGGCCAATTATGCTGGCAAATAAATGTTCTCATCAAGCTCAACTCAGAAAAAAAAATAAACTTGAGGGCCTGACGTAAAAGAACTAGAGAGAATAACCTCATATGGTACAAACCCAAACTAGAGTATAAACCCATTTCTTTATTATGTTGTATATACAAACACGAAGAGAAAGAAGCAGATATTTCTCTGTATTTAGCCATGGTATCGCTTTTTAATGGAGTCTTATGTTTATACGTTCTGAATTTTCCTTTACACAAGTGACTAAAGGATATAATTGAAAGTAATACCAATAAACTGTGGGTTGTTTTAAATCGCGCGTTATCCAGAAAATAAACATAACATCTCATTAGAAAGCATTATTTGTTTTCTATATCATTTATACATTTTATGAAGAACAAAATTAACAGACATGTATTTTTGTATCACAATTGTCTTCTCGTGTTTTAGGGAGATAAGCATAAAATCATTTGCATTACGTTCGCGTGCTTCGTTAACTCTTTGGAAAATACATGAGGTACTAATGTGTGGTCTTGTCTCGTAAGATGCCCTCTTTGTTCAGTGAAACGAAGCAGCATTAAATAAATAAGACTTAACAGGACCCACCATAAATCCTATGCCTTCTTGGCGAGTATTGACAGGTGTAGATAATTTTTGATGAATGCTGTGGATGTTACGTAACAGATGCTGTGTTAAAATGCGTTCCACTTCTTCGTTTATTTACGGTTATTCATTTAACATGCTTCTCTACTAAAAGGTACGTTCAGCGTTCAGTAAATTCTTAACCTAGGTTTTCAGTAAGGTTTTTCTAGTTCCCTCTTCCCTTGTCTATCGGTGTATTTCTGAGGCTTAATTAAGATTCCGATGACGCATGTACTGATATCAACCGCCCCCTCGGAGGATGTTGATCTCGCCAAGTCGGCATAACTCGAGTGAAAGTCAAGCAGGGACTCCCCCTCGAGCCACAGGGCGAGTCCTTGTCAACTAGTCAGGAAAAAACAGGCGGCCGCAGCCTTGTTTACATCTCCTCGACTTTTTCCACCTGTTCTGACTGTGTAAATGGATGCTTCAACTCGCGTTTCCCTCAACTTCCCCTCACCCCCTCACTTCCTAGATTCCCCCACCTCGCTTGCCTCTAATGTTAGACTCTCCAACTCATCCTATAGTGTATAGCCATTCATCTTCTTTCTATATTTGATGACGAAATTATTTTACCTTGTTAACTTTTGTCTTTCATTTTCTTCCATCACTCGAGTTTTTGGAGGCTTCCCAACTAAAGCAAATGACATCATGATTTATTACGATTTAATTTTGACTCATCTTGATTCTAGCAGATTGTACAATTAAGATAAGATATATATATATATATATATATATATATATATATATATATATATATATCTATGTATGTATGTATGTATGTATGTATGTATGTATGTATGTATGTATGTATGTATGTATGATGTATGTATGTATGTATGTATGTACATATGTATGTATGGGTTAAAATTAAACATTTATAAATCATGATGTCATTTGCTGTAGTTGGGAAACCTCCAAAAACTCGACTGATGAAAGAAAATGAATGACAAAAGCTAACAAAGTAAAATAATTTCGTCATCAAATATAGAATGGAAATCAATAGCTGTATAGAGGATGAGGTGGAGAGTCTAACATTAGAGGTTACAACCAAACAAAAACTTCTTTCAGTTTTCTTCTGAAGATTGACAAAGAAACCCACAAAATCGCTTTGTAACTTGTTTACTTCTAAGTATTTACATTTAATTTTACTCCAAACTCGAGTACTAACAGGCCCTATCTGTGGCCCATTTTCAAGAGCTGTTTGGGATGTCAGACTGGGTCAAGACTACTGGGCCTTGACCCAGCCTAACATCCCAAACATCTCTTGAAAATGGGCCACAGATAGGGCCTGAAAGTACTCGAGTGTGGAGTAAAATTAAATGTAAATACTTAGAAGTAAACAAGTTACAAAGTGATTTTGTGGGTTTCTTTTTCAATTAGAGGTGACGTTGTCCCGTCTGCCGTCTTCCTTCGGTCAGACTAAAATATGATTCATTTGACCTTTCTCTCTTATGAAATTAACCTTCATTTTAGCAAATATAACTTCTTCTTAATCGATTATGTCTGCCAATGATGTCTCGGTGTGATTTTTATTTCCAATTCATAACTATTATTTTAAGGTGTGTTCACATTACAGGAAAACGGCACAAAAGCGCTTCGGCAACTTATTGCGTACATATCACAAGCACTGGGACCTATGAGGTCATTCAGCGCGGAAACGTAAATTGGCAGTAAAATGTTTGAAATGTGTAAAGGGGGAAAACCTCGCAGTTGCACTATGAATCAGTTGCTAGGAGAGGGTGGTAAGTAAGATGATAGAAAGAGAATATGAAAGGAGGTACAGTAAAAGAAACGAAGGGGTCACAACTAGTGGCCGAAGGCACGCTTCAAGGAACCTTAAGCAATGCCTACAGTGCACCGCATGGGGTGCACTGACGGCTTTACCCTCCTACGGGGCGCACATATCACAAAAAGCTTGAAAGCAAATCAGCGACCGTAACGTGTAAACAACTTGGGGCAAGTTCGATAATAGTATGAAGTAATAAGTCGTTGTCTTCTATTCAGTCCTTTTGTGACCCGTGTGCGGTAAGTTTCTTCTGTCCCTTGCTTATGGCACATTTTGATGCAGGGTAGAAGCACCTTGATGTCGTCCACATTGTCAGGATTTTGATTAATGACTTGCACAGCGTTCGTATTCTGTGCTGTGTTGCAGTTTTCCTCCGTTCCTCTTTATGCTAATGTCTACCTTTTCTCTGTTGGTTCAATTTAATCAGAGAAAATCAAAATAATAAGACTCATTGGTTATGTAAACTATTTATTTTCATGGTGTCATGTATGATGCCCAGTCGTCTTTAGGGTTTGGTAATCCGCCTTCCCTTTAATATTGCAGTTAAATCTTATGGAAGTATTTTTATCTCTCTCTCTCTCTCTCTCTCTCTCTCTCTCTCTCTCTCTCTCTCAACTACAGCACAAAAGCAAATAAGTCTATACTTTGAGAGTGATATTTGCCCAGGTAGTCCTAATCCTTTATTCGTACCTCAGTTGAGGTTGATTAGAGCTAGAGATAAGATCCAGTTTGCTTCTCTGTGAATAGATCCGTCAAAGCATATTTACTTTAATCTAGATTGTTTGTTCTTCTCTCAGAACTTGTTTCGTCGTCATGTGGTCGTGGACTTCCTGTCGTCAGGTTTCTAGAGAGAGAGAGAGAGAGAGAGAGAGAGAGAGAGAGAGAGAGAGAGAGAGAGAGAGAGAGAGCTGTCCTCAACTAACATTAATTGCTCTCTGTTCATCCCACACAGGATGTTACAAGATATTTACTCCATGAAATAGGAAATTCCCTTTCGCGTAATGTACAGTGTAGTTTTGGTAAATATATTCTTTAAAATAATTTACATATACTATGAAGCAAAGTAATATAAGGGAACTATGTCGTATTTTTTCATCAGTATATCCATTGACACTGAGGTCCTCTCGAGATTTTATTCAAGAAATTCTGGTTTACTAGGGACGTTTTGCGAAACATTACTTTTCAGTAATTTCTGCATTTATTATCGTTGTTCATATATTCGCCGTTATTTTCGTGCGACATTCGAGTAAAAGTAGGGCGCTTCTGACACTGGTGATATTTCTGTAGTACTTTCTCTCTCTGGCGGTGTATGTGTTTGGGAGTGCTCGTTCGTGGGTGGCCATCTTAACTTAATGTGTGATTTTTTTAAAATGTTTTCTGGCATTTTCAGTTATGGGACTCTTGCGTATAAAATTGTAAATACAATAAGGAAATACTGCGAAAACATTATACTGCGTGGGAGATCGGGAGATAAACTATGACTTTTTAAATAGCATATTACTGTTGGAATCGGGTGAACATCACTGCAAATGCTAGTACTCTCTCTCTCTCTCTCCAGGATTATGAGGATGTTGAGCTATTCAACACCGTCTCTTGCCATGTAACTTTACATTTGTCATGATCATACTTTGCTAGGGAACCTTTGTAGATATGTTTGCGAAAATAATATTTTGCAGTAATCTTCTCATTGTCCATTTGACACATACAAAAACCTTCCGATTTACGTATATCATTGCTCTTTATAAGTCATCAGTATATCAACAATGGAATGGACTCCAAATATTTAGTATTAGTTATTACATACCTTATATAACTTGAGGATGTCTGCAAATAGAGTAGACAATCGCTGATTTCCTCCCCCGCCACCCGCCCCCCTTCAAACAAAAAATCTCTCACGAAATACAAAAATTTCATCTTATCTCAGTATTTAAGCCATAGTATAAAAGCAAAATTTTAAATTTAGCAATTTTCTCTTAATCCATACTTGCTTAATAAACAAACTAGTTAACAATTTCAATTCATAACACGAGGAGCCACAGATCTAAAAATTCCACCTGGCTTGTGTAAGATGGCGTATTTTATGATAACCATAACGATTATTTTGAAATGGAGATAAAACTTTATTAAAAAAAACTATAATTGTAAGTTAATATGAATTCTGTCTTCAGTTTGCAGAGTCATCAACGCGTCATTCGCGTTTTTGTCTTAACTCGTGTGTTTTGCAGTGTTCAGATTTCAGAGAGGGATTTTATTTGACAAGAACAGAAAAGGAAAAGCTGAAAAAACCTTCAAGTATAATTCCGGCCAGATTCATTGTTGGATTTATGTAATTGGAGTATTAACTATTAGTGAGAGACTTTAAAAATTTTCTTGATTGTTAAAAATAAGATAGATAGATAATTTAATATATATATAATAGGATAATAATATATATATATAATATATATAATATTATAGAGATATAATATTGAGAGATATATATAAAACAATATCTATATATATATATTGATATATATATATATATCTATATATAAATAGATATATATATATATATAATATATATATATATATATATATATATATATATATATATATATATATATATATATATATATCATATAGTACATATATATATATAGATATATATATATATATATATATATATATATATATATATATATATGTGTGTGACGGTACTTACTTTCTCGTACACAGCTCTAAGGTAACGTGTGCCGTGGAGGCTGTACTTTGGGGAATTAGCAAAAAGGGTTATCGTTTTGGATGAGAAATGAAGATTGATATTTTCCTACATAGTTTTTATTCTTCGCTGGGTACTTATAAAGTTTTTCCACCTTCTGAGTTACTGGCTTTTGGACTGATAAAAACTTAATTGGCACTTGTTGCAATTACGAGTCTATAGGCACGAGGGAATTTTACTGAGTATTGATTGTCACTTTCACTGTCTTTGATTGCTTCGCACACCACACTTTTGCACCTGTTCTTCTTCTGGGATTCTTCTGTCTTTCTCTGTTTCACGGCCATGCACTGCAGTTCTCCCCTCAGGCTCCCCGGGTTGTTTCTCTATCTTGGCTTCTTCTGTTCCCTTTTTTCTCTGCTCCCTTTTCTCTCTGTCTGCCCTTTTTGTTGGGTTGAAATCTCCTTAGCACCGCCTTTGGATTTTGGGATTTTGACTGGGTGTGGCATTTTCTGAAAGACTTTTTGTGTGTTAGTGGCTACAGACATTATACAAGACCGCCTTCCTGTCATGTCTTTTACAATGATTCGTAGGCTCTGAATTTGTATACGCCTCCTTCTTCATGTCTGGCTTCTTAGGGGCGTATCCCTTGGTAACCTCATAGGTCATTCGTTGATACCCCTTTTGGGCTGTCTTATGACCAACACTCATGGCTTTTGATTCGTCGATACTAGAGGCCTACCTTTGGGAGGGTGGAGCTTTTAAGAATTTGGTACTTCCCTCTTTCTAACAACGGGTCATAGAATTCCTTTTTAACGTATGCCAGATGGCTCTCTCTGACCTGTTCACGAAGGGAACGGCGATTAGTCATAGGCGCTAATGAGAGTAGTTTCCAATTTCTCGAATATGCCTGGGCAGTATCCCTCATCGGCTATAATCTCTTGTTGGTCACTAATCGCTGGTACGGACAGAGGCTTTTTGGGGAAGATGAAAACCAGATGTCTAATGGCTAAAAGCCTAATGTTTTGAGTAACAAAATCCCTTCGCTAAGAAAAATCATTATCGTATTCCCTTTTCTCTTTTCTCCTTATTATCCGTTTCGTGCCTTTTTCTTAAGTATTATTAAGTTATTGTCCTTTGGAATAACGACACTGTGCCACACTATTACAGTCTCGGCCCGCTACCTCGCTGACTCCGACAGCGTTATCTAAGCTGAAGCAAATATTATACCTACAAGAGGACTCCTAACTTATGCTTCTTGGAAATCATATTGAAACTTTAACTCGAAAACATCAAAATCAAAAGTGAATGTAAACATGAGCAAATCCTTGATTAAGTAACATTAAGGGCAACAATCAAAATTGAATGTAAACATGAGTAAATTCTTGAGTAAGTAACATTCAGAGAAACAAAAAAAAACTGAATATGAATATGAACAAATACTTGATTAGGGAACAAATACTTGATTAAGTAATTAAAGGAATCATCAAAGTGAATTCAAATATGAGTAAATCACATTAAGAAACATGAAACTGAATGCAAACAAAAATAAATTACCAAAAATAAGAAAACTGAAAGTTAAACATACATAAGCCCTTGAGTCACATAAGTTATATAAATGCATGGTAGAAGCAAAAAAATAATGGTAACTATCCAAGTTCACAGTACATGATTGGTTCAGTCCTCAGTCCTATTCTATCTAGGTGGATATCGTTTTTCTTTTATGGAAAATAAATTTCGTTCTTCGTTGACGACACTTGATGGCTTCTTGTTGGCTGTGACCTGCTGCTTGGAGCAAGTCCTGGGAGAAAATATCCTTGTGTATTTGTATGCAATAACAAGTGTGTCCTTGACTTCCTACTGAGATTGTGTATTGTGTTTATGCAAAATTTCATTGGTCATTCTTACTGTAAACTCTGAGTAACCTTGTACATTAAACTATAACCTTACTGCTTGATACTAAAACAAAATTGGCAACTCGGTTAAAGGAACCGGTTAGTGGTTTAATACTTTGTAGGCTTCTTCTACAGTGACAAACAATTAGTAAGTTTTCACCAATCAATATCTTGTCAGTAAGTTTTCAACAACTACTATCTTGTTAATGAGTCTTCATCAATTAACTTCTTATTAGTAAGTTTTCATCGATCAACATCTAATGGATTTGAACAAAGTAAGTGTATTAATTACCCCTTCAAAATCATAATAATTTCTGAAACGAATTCTCTTATCTTAAAATCTCTTAATATCTATCTTAACCCGTCTTATTTATTCTTTTACTTCTAAGAATGTTCTTATGGAACGATTAAACTTAATATACGTCTTGAAATTCTTATACTGCGCTTTGAACCGTTTCTTACATACCCAAATATTTCCCTTCAAGTCAAAATTAATTTGAAGTTAGTGCACATAACTCCAAAAAAATTGCTACAAACCAACTAATTAAAGTAAGAATTGCAACAATAAAAGATTATTCCTAAGTCGACCGATGGAGGTAAACTTAGCAATAAAGAAATCAAATAAATACATGGGAATAATTGGATGAATTAATGGGTTTGTTCTTCTGTTTCACTGAAAAGTGACTCTTCTATTTCTTAGGTTATATCTAATTCCTTCTTCTGGAATGTCTTTTGACGTCTCTGTCATTTCAGATTCTTCAACTTCTTTGGTTCTCTTGACCTTGTCCTTGTTTATCCAAAATTCTTCTTCTTCTAATGATTCAGCATATGTGGAAGGCATTTGGTTATTCATTTTCTTAACCTTTATCTTAGTTTCTTGTACGTCTACGACCTTGTATGGTCCTGTGAATTTTGTGGCTAACTTATAATTAATACCACTTCTTACTTCCTTCTTAATATAGACTTCATCCCCTTTCTTGTAGTCTACAGGCCTTAATCCTTCTTGATGCTTCTCTATCATATTCTGCTGGGCTTCTTCTAGATTCTTGTGCAATTGCTTGTGTATTACTTTAAAGTTCCCGATTCTTATCTTCATGATATCTTCAGAGTAATTAGGCTGTACTGGCTGATTCAGCCATGCATAAGGTAATCTGGGTTCATATCCATCAAAGCTTTTATGGGAGTTGCTCGAGTACTTGTATGATGCCTTGCATTTAATGATAATTGGGACTAAAGGTAAATTGACGTCCCAGTCAGGATCCTGTCCTACTGTGTGACGTAATACGTCTAAAACCTTCCTGTTATTCCTTTCTACCAAGCCATTACTAGCTGGGTGATACGGCTGTATCGCTACCTTTTCTACCTTAAAGGCGTTACAAATTTTCTTGAAACTAATGAGTTGTTTGAACTCGGTCCCATTATCAGAAATAATGAAGCGGTGAGGGGCAGAATATCTGCAAAATATCTTATCGAAGAGGAGCGGTTGCACAATCCTTGGCACTTTTACTAGTTAGTGGTACCAAACTCTGTATATCTCGTGAGCGCGTCGATACATACTAGTATATTCTTATTCCCTTTACTCGTGGTATGAAGATTAGTGATAAGATCAATAGATACTCTTTCAAAAGGAGTCTGTGGGATAGGATATTTCCCTAGTGGTACTTCCTTGTCTGTTCTTCCCTTGTAGCTGTTGCATATATTGCAGCTTTTCACATAATTACTAACATCCTTGTGAATTCCCTTCCATGGAAAGTTCCTTGGATTAATCTAATTGTCTCATCCCTTCCTGGGTGAGCTCTCATGTCATCGTCGTGCATTAGCTCAAATTGACCTTGTTTCTTAGACTCTTAGGTACTAACCTTTTGTGCAGTACACCTAGAATGACCAAATGGGTCATATTCGTGACACATCCAAATTAATACGCCATCTATGTCCGTTAATGCATCTGTGGGACATCCAACCTTCCTACCTAGTTCGGTTAATTCTTGTTGGCTGTGTTTTCTTTCGTTTCTAACGTATTTAAACAGTTCCCTTATATCTTCATCTCTTTCTTGTTCTTTTATGAAATTTTGCCGGGAAAGCTCCTCTGTATAGTGCATGGTGAGTACATTTATGTCGTTGCACATTGTTTCATTCTTTTCTTCTTCTTGACTTATCATATTTATACTATCACCTTGTGACACATATCTTGATAATGCATCTGCTACCTTATTCGTCTTCCCAGGGACATATTTCACCTCTATATCATAATCTTGGGCTGTCATGAACCAACGGGCTCTTCGTCCAGAAAAATTAGGATTCTTTAGCATTTCTACTGCAGCTGAATGATCCGTGAACACGGTTATCTTGTAACCAAAAATGATATATCTGAAATGCTTTAAAGTAAAGCGTCTATTATAGCTAGAGGACCTCGAGGTCTGTTACTGAGTAGTTCACTTCTGAGGGCTTTAATTTCCTACTGTAATAAGCTATCGCATTATACTTATTATCTTGTCTTTGCATTAAACATGCTCCTATACCAATGCGGCTTGCGTCCGTGGCTAAAAAGAATTCCTTGCCAAAGTCTGGGAAGCTAAGTACTGGCGGATGTGTTAATCTTTCTTTCAATTCATCGAATGCTTCTTGCTGCTCGTCTGTCCATACAAATGATACGTGTTCCTTTAAAAGTTCAGTTAGTGGAGCGGATATGACTGCAAAGTTCCCTATGAACTTGCGGTAAAAACCTGCTAAACCTAAGAATGACTTTACGTCCTTCTTGCACTGAGGTGTAGGATATTCCTTGATTGACTTAATCTTTAAGTCGTTTACTTCTACGCCCTTTTCACTTAGTGTATGACCAAGGTAGTCTATTTTCCTTTTAAGGAAGTTACATTTCTTCAGTTTAAGCTTCAGGTTGGCTTTTCTTAATCTCTTTAGGACTTCTCTGACTAAGTCTATGTGTTCCTCTATAGTGTCTGTTGCTATTACCAAATCATCTATGTAACAGTGTACGTCTTTGCCTAGTAAATCGCCCAAAATTTTATCCATTAATCTTACAAAAGTTACCGGGCTTGACTTTAGACCAAAGGGCATTCTTACATACTGGTATCTGCCGTTACTAGTGGAAAAAGCGGTCAAAGGTTTACTTTCTTCGTCTAGAGGGATTTGCAAGAATCCCTGCAATAAATCTATTGTGGTGAAGTATCTCTTGGACCCTATAGTGGCGATTAGATCTCGCATTGACGGCATTGGATAAGGATCATTTTCAGTAATTTGGTTCAATTTTCTGAAATCCACAACTATTCTATAAGTTTTGTCCCTTTTAGGAACTAGCAAAAGTGGAAAAGACCATGGGGATTTAGATGGTTCTATTATTCCTTGCCTATTCATTCTTTGTACTTTCTCTTTTCATGATTCTCCTTTCTGGGAATGTGCTACTCTGTAAGCTGGTATGTAAATTGGCTTGGTGTTTGATGGAATGTCTATCTTGTGCGTTATTTCGCGTGTATTCCCAAGGGTCGCCGTCTAGAGCGACTATATCATTTAATTCGCACAGTAAGTCTATGAATTCTCTCTTAACATGGTTTTTCCTTAATGTCCTTTAAATGAAATCCTATTTTAGCTCTTCTCAGTTTTATGTCCTGAGCATAGTTTTCATTTCCCTTACGGATCGCGGCTACCGTTTCCCTTTCTACAACTCTGATAGGTATGGAGTATACTTCTGCTAAGCCTATCTCTGTGCCTGGTGTTAATTTAACCTTTCCTCCTCTGTTATTCGTAATCTGTAACGCTATTTGCTCTGTCTGACTTGGCAATGTAAACTAGAAGAATAATGTATTCCGTTTACTTGTGACCTTTCAGTAAGCGTGAGAATTTCCTTCCCTTCAAAAATTGGGTTTACTGTACATTCTACCCAAGTACTTTCTCCTGGTTTAAGTCTTAATTCCCTCTCTAACTTTAAATAAGTGCATTGATTTGATTCTAAGAGGTTAATGATCTGTTGTGAACTCGTGATGCATTCTGGATATCTTCCCTCTGTCTTATCCTTCTTTAAGATACCTTTCAGTGTGGGATTCTGTTGAGTCTGGGTTCTTTTAATTGGCTTGCATATTGGTATTCTAGAATCTCACGGACCGGTTTTTTTAATCACTAGTTGTTCTCTAGGGGCATCAATGCTTATCCCTTGTCTAGCCATAGTTGGATAACCTATCAGCAAATGAGCAAAAGCTAATTGTATATCTCTGGCTACCAGAACATTTTCTCTTAGAGCAATTCTTCCTAGCCTAAATGGAAAATCTAACTGTCCAATTACGTGGATATCATTACCCTGGACGTCTGTAATTCTACAATCTACCGCTGGATTCAAACTTAAGTGAGAAAAATACAACCGATACACCTTTTCTGACATTATATTCTTAGGACTACCCGTATCAAAGATTGTAATAATAGGTTTCTCTAGACCGACATGTGCTGGAAATAATGGTCTATAATTATATTCATTCCCTACATCAACTTTGCTAACCTGTGTAGCTGGGCTTAGCCTTGACATTCCGGACGTTCTCTCTGTTATAGAGGAAGATTCATTGTACCAGTAAGCAGAAAATTTCCCATTGCGTCGTCTGACATTGACTGGACTGGTTGATACCCTATACTTGCTGTTTGATTTAGCATAATCTAGTTTGGGACGGAATCTCTATTTCCTCTAACTGGCGGAGATTGACTATTGTTTCTACTTCTGCCTCTCGACTGAGATCTACCTCTAGGAGCTGAAACAAATTTATTTCTGCATTCTCGAGCACTATGTCCTGTTCTCTTATGGAAAGGACAGAAGGCTATCCCTCGGCAGTCACTGGCATAATGTCCTTTCTTCTGACAGTTATAACGCGTGACTGTCGAAAATCCTCCTTGAGAAGATTTACCTGGCATCTTATTCTGATTTCTAGATGGTGTCCTAGATCTATTTGGACCTTTTCCCTTTTCTTTTTGTCCTATAGCGACTAAAGGTCTGTATATAGGATTCCCTTCAGGTCTTCTACCTAGGATTTTTTGTTTCGCCCATCTTCAATCTCTGCTACATCATCGGATGTCTCACTTACGAGTCATCCTTGCAATAACTTCCGTTGGCAGGCTTCCAATCATTATTGCTAGTCTAAATAATTTTTTAACATGACCCATTAGCATTTTTTGCTTGCCTCCTTCTACCTCTATCCAACCTGTGGATTCCATGAAGTTACCCCATTCATTCATATTGTTATACACCTGAGAGCTAAACTCTTGATAACTTCTTTCGTCTAACTTAAATTGACGCACTATCCTTGCCAAGCTAGTAACTGGATCTCTTTCACCAACTGTGGAATAAACCTTCCTAAAATACCGTTTCAATTCTTCCCAATTCTTAAGATCTCGGTAAGTCTCGGAGTGGACGTATCGCTCTAAGTCTCCTCCGGCTTCCAAATCAAGATACTCTTGGCTTCAATAAGCTTTTCTCTATCCTGTCCCCTGTTTATGCTTATCTAGGCGTGGGTCTCCACTTGCTATGATCCAGTTCTCTAAGTTACAAGGCTAACAGATCATCCTTTCTTCCGCAAAATTTAGCTATGTGATTAATCACATGTCCCTTATGTGTTCCCATTACTGCTGCGTTCGAATTCGCGGACTGTGTACCTTCCGGCATGGTTAATTTCCTTGTTTTTGACTTCTCGTGAGCACAGGCGTTCTTACGTTCTGATAAGGAGTCGGGTCTCCCGTTTGACCATCGACTCGTTAATGGAATTAAATTTTCTTAAGTACTGAGTATCATTAAAAGTATCAAAGTTATGACGGTAATATCCCCAAAGAAAATGATAATAACAATAAATTGTTTTTACTAAAGTATTCGATCACCATAAAAAATAAAAGAATTTTCCCCAGAAATATTCTCAAAGTCTTACGTTACCGGTAAGCGATTCTTAAACAACAACAAAAACCCTCTTAACAGTACTGGTAAAACGATACTGAACTGACCGTAAAGTGTACGCTAACGAGAGACCTCCCGTGAATTACCCTTGTTATCCTAAACAAACAAAATAAAAACAAGTAAACGTTCACTCGACGTAACGAATAAAAGTAAAAAAGCAAATACTAAAAAAAAAAAAAACAAAGTACAAGAAATCACAAACAACCAAAATCACAAAAAATAACATAAAATGACACAATCAAAATTCAAATTAAAATTTAGAGTTATTGGTTAGTAAATACAAATGTTCGGGAAAAGGTCTTAGTAGCTGATTAGTTATAATTAGTAAAATAAGAAATATCGTAAGGTTTCGTTGCCAAAAAAAAGTTCAGAGTGAAAATCTTTTAATCTTGAAATACCAGAAATTGTCTAACTGAAATGTTAATCGCGTAATTTACTTTTAATAGAGTTTTAATGTTATGTAAGTGTGGGGACATTTATTTGGACTTATCTTCTTTCGTCGTCTTCGACATCTGGGGTTACGTCTGACCGCTTGCGTTCGCCTACCAGCGCGTTGAATGATGTGTGGTTCCCCCTCTCTCTCTCTCTCTTCTCGATTGCGTTGACTGTTGCGTTTTCGGGATTATGTTTTCTTTCCTCTTGATATATTCTTCACGCATTCGACATCTTGTTCTTCTAGTGGAACGACTGTTCTTGTTCTTCGGAGTGGAATTTTTCTTCGTGGAGTGTGGGTGGCTTTTTTTGGAGCGCTTTTATTGTTACGACTCGCTAACTGTCCTTGTATTTGGGGAAGCACTGATAACTGTCTTTGGGGAGAACTTTCTTTTTCGAGTGGCGTGAATGGATTGAAATCTTTTATACCGACACTAAACTTTTGATTCTGTTTCGCTGCCGCTGTTTTTAACTGTCATTCGTGTCTTCGTATCACGTCGCTAATCACCATTTCTTTGCTGTGTCTTTTGTCTCTTCCTATCCTTACCGCTCGACATCAATTAATCTTGTCACTATATCAATCTTTATCTCATCGTATCCCGTCGCTCTGCCACCAATAAATCTGTGACGGTACTTACTTTCTCGTACACAGCTCTAAGGTAACGTGTGCCGTGGAGGCTGTACTTTGGGGAATTAGCAAAAAGGGTTATCGTTTTGGATGAGAAATGAAGATTGATATTTTCCTAACATAGTTTTATTCTTCGCTGGGGTACTTATAAAGTTTTTCCACCTTCTGAGTTACTGGGCTTTTGGACTGATAAAACTTAATTGGCACTTGTTGCAATTACGAGTCTATAGGCACGAGGGAATTTTACTGAGTATTGATTGTCACTTTCACTGTCTTTGATTGCTTCGCACACCACACTTTTGCACCTGTTCTTCTTCTGGGGATTCTTCTGTCTTTCTCTGTTTCACGGCCATGCCACTGCAGTTCTCCCCTCAGGCTCCCCGGTTGTTCTCTCTCTTGGCTTCTCTGTTCCCCTTTTTTCTCTGCTCCCTTTTCTCTCTGTCTGCCCTTTTTGTTGGGTTGAAATCTCCTTAGCACCGCCTTTGGATTTTGGGATTTTGACTGGGTGTGGCATTTTCTGAAAGACTTTTTGTTTGTTAGTGGCTACAGACATTATACAAGACCGCCTTCCTGTCATGTCTTTTACAATGATTCGTAGGCTCTGAATTTGTATACGCCTCCTTCTTCATGTCCTGGCTTCTTAGGGGCGTATCCCTTGGTAACCTCATAGGTCATTCGTTGATACCCCTTTTGGGCTGTCTTATGACCAACACTCATGGCTTTTGATTCGTCGATACTAGAGGCCTACTTTGGGAGGGTGGAGCTTTTTTAAGAATTTGGTACTTCCCTCTTTCTAACAACGGGTCATAGAATTCCTTTTTAAACGTATGCCAGATGGCTCTCTCTGACCTGTTCACGAAGGAACGGCGATTAGTCATAGGCGCTAATGAGAGTAGTTTCCAATTTCTCGAATATGCCTGGGCAGTATCCCTCATCGGCTATAATCTCTTGTTGGTCACTAATCGCTGGTACGGACAGAGGCTTTTTGGGGAAGATGAAAACCAGATGTCTAATGGCTAAAAGCCTAATGTTTTGAGTAACAAAATCCCTTCGCTAAGAAAAATCATTATCGTATTCCCTTTTCTCTTTTCTCCTTATTATCCGTTTCGTGCCTTTTTCTTAAGTATTATTAAGTTATTGTCCTTTGGAATAACGACACTGTGCCACACTATTACAGTATATATATATATATATATATATATATATATATATATATACTATATATATATATATTTATATATATATATATATATATATATATATATAAATTTATTTATTTATTTATTTTAGAATGCAGGTCAAGATTTATCTTTTATATATATATATATATACATATATATATATATATATATATATATACATATATATATATATATATATATATATATATATATGTATATATATATATATAAATATATGTGTATATATATATATATATATATATATATATATATATATATATATATATATGTATGTATATATATATATCTATATAATATATATACTTTATATATATATATATATATATATATATATATATATATATATATCTATATATATATATATATATATTTATATATATATATATATATATATATATATATATATATTTATTTATTTATTTATTTTAGAATGCCAGGTATATATCAAGATATCTATATATATATATATATATATATATATATATAATATATATATATATATATATAAAAGATAAATCTTGACCTGGCATTCTAAAATTCCATTAAAGTTGGAGGGCAGTGGTGGTTTTAAAAATATTTTACTGAGGATTTTTTTTCTATGTGGCTTAAATCATAGCACATATTGAGGAGTCTAGAAATTTTAGCCTTGAACCTCCGAGTTTTCTTGGTCAAAATTGGAAGTTCGCTCTAGGCGTCAACTTAATACTTTGGACTTTGAAAGAAGTAACTGTTGTTTTATGTTTAAGTATAAACTTTGCGCCATCTTGATTGTAAAGCCCTTACATGAAAAATCCTGAATACATAATTAAATTGACATGCCTTTTGCGTAGAAGTTTCATATTTAAGCCATTTTCGATCTTGGTTGACCCCGGATTAGAAAAATAACAAAATCGTTTGAATACATTCTAAAGAAACTAAATGGCCTTGTAGCCATTTCACCTGAAAGCAAATTTATTTTATAGTGTGTTACGTAGAGACTTTACCACCACGAAAAAATGCTGTCAGTAGACAAATTATTAGAGACAAACCTTTGAATACCATCTACGAACGTCGAGGCAGATGAATTGTTTGAAGTGTATTTTAGTTCAAAAGAATGTTTACATTAACTTATCGTGCAGGGAAATATATGCGTGGACATTTAATTTATTTGGATAGCTAGGTTTGCGAAGGGATGATCTCAAAGGAAAAAAAGAGGGGTTTAGTGACCTAATATGCTATTATTTTTATTTTCATTTTTATCCTAAGACTCAAACGTGCCCTGTATGCTTTTGAAATTTTCTGTGGTACAGAAATGCAAACCAATTGGTATTCTACAAGAAGTATGCAACTAAGCAAAAGACTTGTTGGAATACTTATTTGCATCATGTTGCCTATTTTATTGTTTTATCAATTCTATTTTGTCCATTTATAGGGATTTCTTATATATATATATATATATATATATATATATATATATAAAGTAACGTCATAAGTTGTTGAAGTCTACGTTTTTAGATCCTCACGTTCTTAGCTTTATGTTGCTCAGAAACCGCTTACTAAATTTTTTGGAAGACATACATACAAAGGTAAATAGGAAAGTATGTATCAAAAGATACCTAATTTCATAAAGTGGTGTATATATATGGAAATGATTGTTTTAATTTATCTCACCCAATGAGGGAAAGAAAACTTTTTTTTCTTCGCCAAGCCGAGTTAAGATTTCTATTGTCCAAATAGGAATAGTTGAGTGTTCGTCACTGCTGAAAAATAAAGCCAGGCCCGAATGAGAAAAGGCTGTGAGTAAAATAATTCTGGTCGGAGTCTGCAAGCCCGGCCTTTTGAATGGGTCCATTATGTATTCTGTTTTAAGCAAACAGAGACCTCAGAAGTGGCCAGACGAAGAGAGTGAGTTGAGTTTATAGACCAAACATTCGGGAGTTTTCTTTGTGACTCTCTAATTGTGCAATATTTTCTCCCTTTTTTCTCTTTTTCGTGATCTAGTGCAAATGTCTGTTTGTTGCCAGGAACAGCGTCCATTTGTTGGTGTCCGTTCAAAGTAAAGCTCGCTTGAAACTTCAGTTGATATTTAGATAGTCGGATCTGGGTTTATTTTTATGCAGTTTGACAAACGGACAGGATAAGACGCCGTGATATATTCAAGAAGTATGTTACGCATGCAGTCAAAAAAGCAAACGATGCAGCCTCCGTGACGGACAAGCAAAACAAACAGAAAAGAGGAAAGCGTGCAGGACATAGTCTTTTAATAAAAAACAAATGAAAACTTTCTCGTTCCTTGGGTACCAGTGAGACCAGAAAGTTCTTCACGAGAATAAATGTTAGTGGTTTGCTGATGTCAATGAAGACTCGGTGACAGCTTGTTCTATTTTTACTAACAAGCTAAATTTCAATATTTTATCTATCGTATCAAGTATGACTAAATAAAACCTGTTAAAAGAAGGAAATTAAAGATAACCTTTCCATGAATTGTCCGTCCCTGTTTTAAGTATCGTTGATGATAAATTCTGCTACTAACATTCCTCATTGACAGTGAGGACTGTTAGTCCAGGAAAGCTGGTAACTGTTTTTTTAAATAAATATCTCTACTAGATACCATCCACTTTCAATGTTAGTAATATATATATATATATATATATATATATATATATATATATATATATATATATATATATATATAATGTGTCTGTGTGTGTCTCTGCCTGTGTGTGTGTTTGTGTGTGTACATATAATGTGTTTTATGTAGGAGTCATTCAGTCATTTCGTTCCTGCGCCACCACATGAGATATCAGGACAAGAGGTCATAGCACCCATGGTCTCAAATACTCTTTTAGAGCTTGATTCCAACTTCCAACTAAGGTCATAAGAAAGATAACAACTTTCCTTTAATCGTTTGCCGTTCATTCTCCAGTAACTCATTCCCTTACGAGTCTCTGTGGTCATAGTGGTTTTTTGAGCAGTTATAAGCAATTACTACTTCAATTACTACTGTCGTCATTGCAATCTACATTCTATATAGTTCAATTTCCTTTCATATCAATACTCGAAGGAAACAGGCAAATCTACGTATTTCTTTATTCCGACGTTTCGTAATAACAGGTATTACATCTTCTGGGTATCTGTCAATTAAATTTGATAGAATTATAAAACAATCTTAAATGTACTCAAAATTTTAAAAAAACTGTAAAAATACCAATATTTACTAAAACATACAATTACAAAAAAAATATATTTAAAAGCTAAGGCCGCCGACCAACCTTAAGTTAAGAGAAAGGAAGACTGAATGACAAGAGAAAGGAGACACGTTAACTAAGGTACAGTTGGATGGAGGAGGTTTGGGTATTCAACTGGGGAACCAACTGCTTAATGAGCAACGACTCTAAAAGGGTAGTTCTTGGGGGTTTTGTGGATGCCATATGATGCAAAAATCGTCTCTTTCGATTTGTGATTTGCAGATTTTAGCATGTTTCATGATATTTGAATGTTCAGGGTTGGAGAGCCTACTTCCTGTTCGGAAACTTATATCCGGTGGACTGAAGTTCGAATCCCGGCTCGGCCAACACGGAATCAGAGGAATTTATTTCTGGTGATAGAAATTAATTTCTCGATATAGTGTGGTTCGTATCCCATAATAAGCTGTAGGTCCCGTTGCAAGGTGAACAATTGGTTCTTAGCCACGTAAAAATATCTAATCTTTCGGGCCAGCCATAGGAGAGCTTTTAATCAGCTCAGTGGAATGGTAAAACTAAGATATTCTCAACTTTTTTGGAAACTTATTCCACGATGAGAATTGATTCTTACCATCAGTAACCTCTTCGTAGATCCCACATGAGTCCCAGAATTACACTTTGAGCAAGTATGTTTATATTCTACATTTGAGGTCAGGAAGGGACTAACCGATATTTATATTCAAAGAAAGACCCAATGGCTAAGGGATTTTTTGGTATTAGTTTAATACTGACTGCAACATAATGATTTTGCATAATCTGGGTAAACCTTTTTCTGAAGGAGTCATCATGTATAAATGGAAATTTTACATAAATGACTAACTTTGTTACCGTGATATATGTTTTAGCATTGTTAAGAAAACTCCGAAGCTCCTTATAAAATAGCTTTTGAGGGAAGCAATTATTTTTAAACTATTTCAAAAGGTAATTTATTTCCTGATCGAAGGAACCCCAGTTTGATGTAATAAAAAACGCCCTATGTAGAAGATTTGGGCTTATGAGGCCCATTCTGGCATCTTACAATACACCTAATTATAAATTAGCCAAATTTAGGTACATAACTTGAACCACTAACAAAAATTAATTTTACTGTGAATAACTCGTACCATTTTAAAGACAAAATTTTATCACAAGACTCAGGTTTACTAATGGCCAGTTTAGATGAGGAATCTGCTCACAAATGTCCTGTGGAGGAAACTATTGACATCATATTGGATAGATTATTTCCTGAACCTGATTCTATTTCTAGCAATTTTAACCGGTTTCATTTTAAAACTTTTAGAATTAGCAGTGTGGGACACTGCCTTTATTTTTTATAAACTTTTTAAACAATCAGACGGTGTACCATGGGCTCTCCTTTGGGCCCGACATTTGCTAACATCTTGTCCTCCACATACCCGTGAGGTATGTGGATGACACATTCGGATTATTCAAGAGAAACTCTGATATTGACTCTTTTTTTAGCATACCTATTTTAATTGGCAACATAACATTATTAAGTTTACGGTGGAAAGATAGGAAAATAGTCAACTAGCTTTTTTAGATGCAACGTTGCAAGAGAGAATGATTCTTTTAACACCCCTGTTTTTAGAAAGAAAACTTTTACAGGTCTAGGATCTAATTATTACAGCACATGTTTTTATAACTTTAAGCTCAATGCATTGTCAACTATTCTACACAGGCCATTTTTTATTATATCAAACTGGTGTTCCTTCAATAAGGAAATATATTACCTTTTGGAATATTTTAAAAATAATTGCTTTCCTCAAAAGATATTTTATAAGAAGCTTCGGGGTTTTCTTAATAAGCAGTATTTTAACATTGCTAAAACTTTATTATGGTACTAAAGTTAGTCATTTATGCAAAATTTCCATTTATACATGACTCCTTCAGAAAGAGGTTTACCCAGATTATGCAAAATCATTATGGTGCAGTCAGTATTAAACTAATACCAAAAAATCCCTTAACTATTAGGTTAAAGCAACGGATAAGGTTAACAGTGGATTTGTTTAACTGAAAAGTAATACTTTTGCTCGACCGGAGAACCTTGTCAGATTGCTGTTGTATACTCAATGACTTTTTCTTCATGTTGACTATTGAATCTGGAGATCTGTGAAGGCTTAGCTCCTACCTTTTCACAGGTGTCTTGCATGGCCTGTTTTACTTTTTTGTGAGAGATGTACTCTCTTATCATTTTGCTCTTTTGTATTACTTAATATGAAGTGGTGAAACTTTTTATATATTGCATGCTTCAGTATTTTCTGCTTTTTTGTTCATCATTTTCTTTATTACTTTTTTTTTACCGGCTTTGTCATTAAAGTTGTCTTTTCTTAAAACATGAGGAACAAGTCCACCTCATGGGGTATATCACTCCGGGTGGTGCTGTGAATGATGGCTTCTTGACGAAGGCGGAGAACGCACGCCTCATGGAGCTGCCACGACTATAATTCAGGCATTCATCACTTGACAGACATTCGTAGGATTCGTTTAGACTGTTGTTCTAAGGGTTGGGCCACTAACGTCTATCATTTCATCAAGGAATGAAATGCCCCTGTCTACTACTCTGTTTTCAGTACTGAAAGGTTTGAGAGATCCTTTCAGAAAGACTAATCGAAAATATCATCAGTTCCTGTAGATTTGGCATACTTCTGTAGCTTTCTTGCCTCCCAAAGACACGTTCCATATACACAGTTATGAACAAACACACAATCGCATACAGAAGTATGCTAGCCACATGCCCTTGTCGTTCTTGATATATATTCGAGTATATCAATGCACACACACACACACACACACACACACACACACACACACACACACACATATATATATATATATATATATATATATATATATACATATATATATATAATCATGAGTATCCATTTTGAATCCTTTTCTTTTGTTCATCTCTTCAGACAAACGTAAATTTTGAGGAATAGATTTGGGCCAGTTAAGTAAAATTCAAAATATGAAGAAGGAAACGGGATGAAGAGTAACCTATTTCCCTGTTTTGAACTTGTTGAGAATTTCCCTTCCGTACTGGGATCGGATAAGGGATCCCTGGAGAGTATTTTGACTTAGCAGTTTTCTCTCTTTTGTATAGCTATAACGAACGAAGACGAAACCCCTTTTAATAGCCTCTCCCTGGGATTAGTTTCTGGATGACAAATGAGCTGTCTAGACCTCCACTATAGGGTCATTCACACCTATGGGGCTGGCGGACCTTTTTCTATTGTAATATGGTCCCAGTTTAATTTGGCGAACAGCTATTAAAGTAAGAACTTCCTGCCAAGTCACTAAAATTCGCACGTCTCATGGGAGGGGTTCTCTGGCTTATCACTAACTTTCTACCTGACCTCGCATTCCTTTTACTTGACCCGATTCTTAGCATTATTGCCCGACCCTCGAGTTCCCAACCTCGCCTCCTCGTACCTGCATACCCCTTGATATCTCTCAAGCCACCTGCACTTGTATTGTTCTCTCTATTTTCACACTTTCCTGCCGTCGTTCAAATGTCTTTTTCAGATTATGGTAGGCGACTAGTGGCACAGACGGAAGGAACCGAGACGAATCGCCTTTCAGTGGTCTCTGACTTGGGTTTTAAGAAAAACAATATCCAGTTTGAACAGGATGCCACTGGTTCAAATATTCGGGTAAAAATACAGCCTAGATTGGCCCACCTAATCGCATTTGTTCATAACTAGTAAGGCGCGACAGAATGCCCTAGCCTAGTGATAGAGTACTTGTGGCAGTTGACTCTGCACCTGGACTTCGGCTCTGTTTCAGTACATGATACCCGGAAGTGGCCTAGCATTTGACGGCTCTGCCTACTGCTCTCCTTAAAACATTGTCTTGATGCAGGAGAGACTAGTAAGATAAAGAACTCTGTTGAGACTCTGCCAACGTCTGATTAGTGAACATCCCTAGCTTGGTTCGGGATTGTTGAAGAATTATCTCTACTCTTTGGTGAAGACCTGCAAACAACCCACGTCCCTTGGCTGACAACCTGGTATGGACTATGCCTGTCATTCTGCCATGTAAGGCAGCTGAAATTGAACATTTGTTCTGTCTGCTCTTCACCCCTATTCCTAGCACTCATTCTTATTTTCAGCTGTGTTTTCTTGCTTCATTCCCATTCTTAGATTCCTGCCTCCCTATAAGACTAGTGAGTAATTTGTGTGATATAACTATAATGTTGATAGAATTTTGCTACTCTAAAATAGTGCCTAAGCTTAACGCAGTATCATGTAATATCGAAGAATTAATCCTCCTAAGAAATTTTGCACTTTGTGGTGCATCTTTTGCTTGTACAATTACCATTATTTCATGCAGAAATACTTTATAGATTCATGTAGACTGTTTCATTGTGTGCCTGCCCCTGTAGATCAACAAAGCCATTCACTCAACTCTACCAATGTCTATATCGGAGTATCATATCCCTGTATGCCAGTGACTATCAAGCTTGAAGTGCTCCACTGTGTTGTGTTATTGTGCTATTGTAGTTCGTGATTCTTTTTCTTATATCCATATTCTAATTTTGTAGGAAAAGTGATTGCTTGCATTGCAGTGGCACTTTGCCTTGCTATTGTGATTAATATAATCGACATCATCAGTGTCACAGAGCTAGTTAATACTCCTGTAATTGTATAGATTCTGATTTTCATTTTCGAAATTATATATATCAATTTATGAACAGAGGACATGGTATATTCAGTCATTTTCTTGGTTAATGATTTCGATTATTCTAACAGGGTAACTCACACATTTTTGTTCATATTCTTCATGCCATTAGTCCACAATTGTGTAGGTTGCACACAAGGAAATAATATTGAAAATGTCAAAATACTGGATTTTGTAAATTTGCATTAAACCCGGCATTACAACTATGACAAATATATATAATATATATATATATATATATGTATGTATATATATGTATAGTATATATATATATGTATATATATATATATGTATATGTATATATATAATATATGTATATATATATTATATATATATGTATAGTATATATATATATATATATGTATATATACGTATATACTTACATATATATGTACTATATATAGTATATACTATACATATCTATATATATATATCTACTATATATATATATATATACTATATATGATGTATATATAATATCATATAAATATATATATATATGTATATATATTATTATATATATATAATATAGATATGTATGTATATAATATAATATAAATATATATAATATATATATATTATTATATACTTATATATATGATGTATATATGATATATATGTATGATATAAATATACACTATATTATTATATATATATATATATATATATATATATAATACAAATATATATAGACTTCAGGAGGGTCCATGATACACATGTTGTTTAAAAAGGCTAAGTTTATTACCAGCAAAGAAACGTTTCGCACTACTCAGTGCATCATCAGTCTGTCAAAAGTAAAAGATACAATAAAATACATTATTAACATAAAAAGGAATTCACAATGTAATTAAAATTTACAAGTTAAAACAGTAAAAAGTAAAAGAGCATAAAAAGCACATAAAACAGAAAACAAAAAGAGACTACCAAAACACCAACCATCCATAAGCAGGAGAGAAGAGGGAATGACATACAATGGAGTCCAAGGCCAGACGACAACTATGCCAGATACAAAGTTGCTGAGGAAGTATTGCTATTGAGAGAGGGAACCAGTCTTTTAATATATAACGATTCTAAAGTTGTTAAGTGGTCTGGGTCCCTTACATAACCAATTATTGAAAAGTGTTGTTTCAGGACTTCGGTTTTACATAATGCGGCATGATTTCTAATATTAGAGAATTCTGGCTGCTTAATTCTTTGGCCAGTGCGAAAGCTAAAACCCAAATGGCTGCAATATCTGACCTGCAGTAACCTCCGTGTCGATCCAACGTAAGAGCCCGGACATCCAGGGCATGTGAATTTATAAACCACATTGGATCGCATGAGGGACTGCAGGCTATCTTTGAAATTAAAAAATGATCCTATTGTACATGGGTTGTTAGAGATAAGTTTTACGTTAAGACAGGGGATTTCCTGTTCAATTATTCGTGTGAGATTTAAGGAGAATTTGGAGTCAGACATATACGGGATTGAGGCATAGAATGATTTTTTGGGAACATCAAAGTTGACTGTTGGAGGTTGTAAGAACTGTGTTAATAACTTATTGGTGATTTTATGAACTATATCTTGTGGATAGGAGTTTATCTTGAAAAAGTTGAATAAAAAGACTATTTCTTTGTGAAATATTTGCCAAGTTGAAGAATATTTTAGAGCTCTATGGACCAAGGTGTAGATGGTATTAAGTTTGAAAGAATATTGACAAGAGCTATAGTAGTTATTGGCTAAACCCGTATATGTCCGCTTTCTATAAACAGAAGTAGTGAACTCGGAATTATGTCTCGTTACATTAATATCTAAAAATGGAAGACTACCTTCGCTCTCTACCTCCATGGTAAATTGAATGTTTGGATGGAGTTGATTAATATATTCTAAAAATAAAGAACATTGCCAAGAGTGCTGGAACAAGACAAAAGTGTCATCAACATATCTGCGATAAAAAGACGGTTTAAAATTATGATTACACTGGTTTAAAAATTTCATTTCAAGGTCAGACATAAAAAAGTTAGCAAAAATGGGGCCCAGAGGCGACCCCATGGCAACTCCATCGACCTGCGAATAGAGTTGCTTATTAAAAATGAACATTGAATCTTGCACTGCAAGTTCAAGTAGTTGTTTTTAAAATTGATCTGTTAAAACCATGAAAAATTGTATCTTCGCTAAAATAAACCCTTATCTAGAATAATATTGATAGTTTCATTAAGAGGGACATTAGAATGAAAAGAGACTCTACATCAAAACTTACCATGTAATAGTCTCCATCTTGGTTTGGTAATTTGCTGTGGAATTCGTACCCATTTTTTAAAGAAAATTCATTGCTACTATATTCAGAAAGTAAACCGGCTAAAAATTTGGAGATAGAGAACGAAGGACTATTATAGGCAGCCATAATGGGTCTAAGAGGTATATATATATATATATATATGTATGTATGTATGTATGTATGTATGTATGTATGTATGTAGTAGGTATGTATGTATGTAGTGGATGTATGTATATTTATTTATAAGTATTATATATATATATATATATATATATATATATATATATATATTTATTACTAATATAATATATATATTATATATTATGTATGTTTATATTATATATTATAAATAGATAAGATATGTATGTATGAGTGTGTATGATTGGGGGTGGGTGTATATGTAGGCATATTTTATAGATGTAATATATGTAGAAATCACGAGAGTTAGCAAGTGATGAGCATTAAATGTTTGGAAGGAAAAACGAAAAATTGCTTGATTGTGATACTTTTGCATATTAATATTGTTAGACTCACTAGGAAATAGCAAAGATCCATCGAAGTTACAGAAGAAATACATTCCTTATGAGGTTTCTTAATGACCTGAAATAAATCGTTTTTAAGAAAAGGAGATAATGATAATACAGGGTCAGTGGAAAGCAGACCAACATTAAGTTGAGATTTCATCTGTTATTCCAGGTAATTAACATAATTTCAAGGATGATTCTCAGGATAAAGTCATTAACCTGGATTGCAGCGTCGGGATCTGTGCAGTCATTTCTGTGGTCTGAGTTGAGCCAATAGATTGCCAAGGCATTGTTTGTATAAACGTTTGAGACTGCATTTGTATCTGTTTGGTATATATTTATGTCCTTCGATGTTCGACCACGAATGAAATCATTTACATTCTGAACCTGGGCTAGTGAAGATACCATTTATCCAGTCAGTTTTAATTCACTGGAAATCATCTCTCTCGTTTTTTTTGTTTTTTTGTTTTTTGATAAATGGTTTTAAAGGAAATTTAGTTTTAATCATGAATGATAATGTGCACTGTTATGCAATAAGTTGTAATGATGAATTATTATTTTGATTCATGAACACTTGGTGAGGTGGTTGTAGACAGAAATGTAAACACTTCCATTTTATGAGCCATCATGACTTCTAATGATTTTTCAGCAGGATATCAAGAGGTGTATCGTGAATACCAGCATGTTTTCGAGATTTCAGATTTCTTGATGGTGAATAAATGGAAATATGGGCTAGACAAAAAGATTGGCCTCCTTTAAATAACCAATTTGTGATTGAAAATGAAACAGAATAGTTGTGTGAAGGAAGCTTACTCTGTGTGTGTTAGTGTTTGTGTGTGTGTGTGTGTGTGTGTGTGTGTGTTTGAGTGTGTTTGATTGTTGTAAAAAGCACGAAGTTCCTTCTCCATCAGTTTATCTTATGATATGATTTTAATTTCAAAGTCATCACAGAGAAGACTTCAAAACAGCCAGAAAAATTGATATTTGATAATGTTTGTTGAAATGAACTTGTCCTCATACAGCTCTACGAAGTAAATCATTGTATAACATTTAGTAGTATAAAAGTAATTTTTTTCAACTAGCATTACCAAGCATAAATAAGGTAGTATTTTAACTCTTTCTGACGAGTACATTAAAACAATAATATTAAATCAGATCAGTTGACTATTGCATGAACACTGAAATCATCTTAGTTCGGTGTTCATTTTGAAATGATTTAGTTCATGGAGGAGTCGAATGAGTATAATGCACGTCAGTTGGATGAATCTGCTCTGAGGAAGGTAAGACGATGACAGAGAGGAAGACGTTGGATGCTAAGTTTGAAAATTATGTTGTGCACTATACTTATGCATATGTAATAAATACAAGTTTTTTGGCAGGATAAGACCCGACTTGGCGGTAGTCATCATTTATGCATCATTTAGTGACCTCCAACCGCATTCGTAATGCTTTTGAAAGGGTACGATTGCTCGCTCGGCTCACGCGTTAATGTGGCATGACTCATCCGTATAAAGATCACCGGCACAAGTTAACGGTACCCGTAATGTCCATTGTCAACACTAGCTTCTCTTCAGCCTTGGGAAATTGGGCGGGGCACCGAGGACTTTATTTCCAGGGCACACTCATGCCTGTGCAATTAGAGGTCAGATATTAAAGATGATTAGCGGAGACGGGGAACGAGGGGCAGCCGTACTTACTGAGTGAAAACTGCTACAGCTGATAAACAGGAAATCCGTATATGGTGGTAATTGAGGAGAAATTATAGCAAAGGGAGATGTAGTTAAATTATATTTGTAGATCGATACTTATTTTCATTTAAATACACACACACACACACAATATATATATATATATATATATATATATATATATATATATATATATATATATATATATATATATATATATTGGTTACTTGTCTCTGAACTCGGAAACTAAGCAGTTCATAAACCGGAGAGCTAATGTAAAAAGTGATGATAATGCCTAGTAGTGAATAACGATTACATTCTGAACTGCCTCCAGACGAAGATTACAGTATTCATGCAATGTATCCTTTTACAGAGGCGCTCAGTAAAAGATGAAATCTCTCTCTCTCTCTCTCTCTCTCTCCTCTCTCGATCTCTCTCTTTATCTCTGCAAACTTTATTCATTTTCCCTTGCAGTTTTCTTGAGAGAGAGAGAGAGAGAGAGAGAGAGAGAGAGAGAGAGAGATTCCATCTCGCCTTACGGCACTTATTGTAAGTTGTGTCTGTAAAAGGAGGTTAAATACTGTTATCTTCGTCTGGAGGCAGTACCAAATGTAATTGTTATTCACTACTAGGCATTTATCAACACACTTTATACCATCGTCTTCCGGCTTATGAAACTGTTTAGCTGCCTTGTTTAGAGAAGCAACCAAATAAAGCAATGGCGTATGAGGAAATAAAAAGATAATGGATAATCTATTTAGTAAGCCTCCGGTGGTGTCATTATCGCTTGCATTTTTTTCCCTTTTTTTTTTTCTTTTTTTTTTTTGTGCGTCTGTGCGCGCGCCGTACTACTGCGTGCAGAATGTCACCTCCCATATACGTAAGGCTAACTTGCTTAGAAAGAGGGCTGGCGTTATCATAAAAAGTCTGGCATTATGAACTTGTCCGTAACGCTGTTTTAACTATGGCGGTTTGATTAGCACGTCATCGGATTCTACATCTCCTTTCGCTGAGGCATATTTGGTCATATTAATATTCCCTTCCCTGACATTTTCCTAAAGGTGATATAGTCTCGAATTGTTGCTTTCATTTTTAGCCTGTGTAGTTTC
>NC_061108.1:49455542-49463042 GCF_015104395.2 Macrobrachium nipponense
TGGTTCTTCTATCTTAAGTTTAATTTCAAATACTAGCGAGGTGAACTACATGAAAAAACATAAAAGCTCCCCCTGTTAAGAAGGCATTCACTCCCTTTCAGGCATGAAGACCTTGGCTAATAATTATCTCGCCTCGACTAGATAGTACTCTTTGCTAACTGAGGTCTTGGGGTAGCTACAGCTAACTACAATGGCATACCTAACTTATAGGTTGAGATGCTAAGTGCACTAACTTAATTAATAATGTAGTCTAGCCTAAATGAGACAACTAATGGATGCCTGTGACAACAGGCTACTCTATACCTAGGTAAGGTTACTTTGAAAATTCTACTTGCTAGTAACCTAATGCCCTGGTACTAAATTAAATAGCTTAACCTACTCTATGCAATTAATCAAAGAGGACGTAATCATTTCTGAAAGTACTACACAGTAATTGAAGTTGAGTAACCTGAAGGGTTAAAATACGTTAGGTGAGGTAATGATGCTTAAGGGTGATGAGTGATTAGGAGAGTACAAGGATGAGAGGTGGATGAGGCGATTATGACGGTTAAGTGACGTTTAGTAATACAAGTTTGCTAGGGGTTAAAATGTTTGTCTCCTGGGCAGAGGTCAGGCTGGCTACCTTATCTGGGTAGGTCCCCAGGATCACTCTGCAATTGAATGTGGCACTGTACCTAGGGCACAGGTGCCAAGGAGAGCATGTGGCTCTTTGGTTAGTGGGTGAATTTCTTGTGTCCCTTCTTCTTCTTGTTCCTCCAGGATCTAGCTACATCAGTCCTAGGAGGTGATGGGGGCATCGACTCTTGGGAAAGGCCAGAAACACCGCCAGGAGCAGATGCAGTGGTACCCCTAGGGACTACAGGCGCACATCCTACTTCAGTTGCTGCAGCAATTGTCAGCTGTCATAAGGGCAAACCTCGAGTCTGACTCCTGGCTGGGCAGATCTGAGTCGACCAGTGAAGGCGTGACAAAGTGGTCTGCCAGAGGTTCATTCTCGGCTGATGAAGGTGATGGCAAAGAAGAATTGTGGACTGGAGGTGGGCAATGGGCTATGATAAGCTCCATTCAGGTTGGAGGATCTCCTGTAGGAGGATCCTTGATAGGGTGAAGTTTGGGCACTGGCACTAGCTCAGGGCCAGGCGCAGAGGTTAAGGATTGTGGTGGCTCTACATCTTGGCTGGACAAAGCATGGCACTGCTCAGTGCTCCCAAGTACTGGCAGAGAGTTGAGGTCATGCGTACCTGGGATGGGTCCTGGAGGTGCCAAACCTCTTGGTGTACCCGTAGTGATGGGAGACAGGGGTTCCTGTCTCATGTGGAAGGCTGAGCCTTTTGGAGAATGGACAGTGTCTGCTGCTCGTAGCTTGCTAGGGCACCCAGACCAATAAGTGGAGTGCCCTATTATGTTGCAGGTTTTGCAGCGGAACTGTGAGTGGTCAATTTCCCTCCTTGGTAAAGGGGGAAACTGTTGGTGTCTGTACTTCCATGAGGAAGTAGGTCTTTGATGGCTCCTTGCTTTGAAGGAGCTGTGGTGTTAGGACCCCTAGGTTGTTGGGAATGAGAAGGAGACTTTCAATCTTGTCCCAAGAGAAGGCCGTACCTTCCAGGAATGTAGCTTGCTACTGCAAGGGTACAGACTTTTGAAAAGTGAGGTCTTGTGACTCTCAGTTGAATGGTGGTTGATGCCTTCAGTGGTGATTAGTTGGTGTCTATTGACGCTAGCTCTATGGGGAATTTTATCTTCCTATATCAGGGAGATTTGCATACCAGAGTCATCAAAGGCTCTGACATATCTTGGAGGATAATGGCTTTGGAGGGGTTCTATGGTTATAGGGCCCTTAGCCGGGGGGCCTAATGAAGAAGAAAGGGTAACGGCCATGGCAATGGCAGGAATATTGTTATTGGCACACCCTCCATACCGTGCAGACATGTGACCCTTCCGACCACAGTCTTGGCAGAACCTTCTCCAGAACTTCTTCCTCGGCACTGAATGATGGGGCTGAGATGGTGCCACATGTCGCTAATCAGTGGGGTCACCAAATCTTGCAGTACCCTCTGGCACAGGTGAAGAGTCCTCTCTGGCAGTGATTAGATGTGGAGAGGTTAATGATTCCTTCTTTGAATCACCCTGTGGAACAAGTCTGGCGATGACTGGTGGGCTCACCTCTTCCAAAATCGAGGAGGCAGGCAGTGAAGTGTCAAGAGCCTGGCAGGATGCAGCAGGGACTTCTGGCTCTGGCCCTGGATCAGGACCAGACTCACAAATAGGAGTTATGTCAGCGACATCGGGGACACTATTCTCTGAATCCAAAGCTGAGGTAGGGTTATTTTTCATGCTGCATGGGTCCGATGCATCTGGTAGTGGGAGCTGCATCCAGGGAAGATAGGGTCTTAGGAGCACATGGCCCAATATGACCTGATAGATGTCAAGGAATTTATCCACTACTCCCAGGCAGCACAATGTGAATTCATCAGTCTCCTGATCCAATAGGGGCATTTGTACCTTGAGGAGGACTGAGGGAACAGTATAGAGGTTGCCATCAATCCATTCAAACTGGGTCCTGGATTTTGGCACCCCTAGGCAGTGTCCTTCTTGAAATGAGGGAGACCTTGGCTTCGACATTGGCCATAGCATATACCCACTGATAGGCTTCCGGAGAAAGTTCATCAGGGAGAGCAAACTGGTACCCAGGAGGAGGGCACCCTGGAAACTCTCTTCCTAAGGTAGGGACCGACTTTGCCACTGTTCGGAATCCACAGCATGCCCACGCACACAACAAGTGGTGCAGAACCTCTGCAACCACCTCTTACCAGTAGTCCAGCGCTTGGTCTGGGGTTTTGAAGCAGGGGAAGACATTTCCCTCAGGCTGTGCAATAGAGGCTCAGTTAGATAGGAAAGAATGCTAGGAATAGCACTGGATGGGAGTGCCTCTTTGGTAAGGTGGCACTCACCTAGAAATGGGTTCTGCAAATGTGGTAAAATTCGTGATGAACACGTCAATGTGTCTGAAAAGACTGGGTGCTCTGTGGCACTTAGGAAGTGTCCCATAAGTTGGTGGCACTTCTTGACTGGCACCTTCTTAATAAGGTGATAAGATAGTGGAGTGTGCCATGTAGGGGTCACACTGATGTGCGTTCCTTGAGAAGTGATAGCCCTTTTGGGTGAATAGGCAATGGAATGGATTGCTTCAAAAGGCTTGAATACATTTATGCATGAAGGCACTGATAAATGGGCGATCCGGAATGGCGGATACGCAGGTAAATGGGCGATCCTAAATGGTGGATACACAATGAATGGGCAACCTGTATGTCCTATACAGTTGCAGCGGCTCTCATGGAGGCCTTCGCCTTGCTGGCACTAGTAGAGTGCTGATGTGTCCCATTGGACGACACTAAAGGGCAGTATACTCAAACACACTGAAGGAAAATGGCACACTGCTCGAGGCAGAGTGTAACGGTGTAGGAGAGAAAGTGAGTACTTCAGCAGCCTAGTTGATGACAGCCGTAGATGAGTGGCACCGTGAGATGGAAGGGCCTGACGTGCACTGGTGGGGGCTAGTCCGTGGACTGTTAGTGGCTTCCTAATATGGGAGTAATGGGGTTGCAGTAGCACTCTATGCGTAGTTTGGTGCATGCAGTATATGCAGGTCTTTTGGTAATAAGTGAAAAGACCACTCGCGCACGACAGATAATGGTTAATTAAAAGGGCTCACTCCTTGGATGAAGTTCTTCGAGGAAAAGTAAAATAAAAGTTGGAGAACAAAAATGTAGTGGACACTGGCGCATATATAAAACGCTCTGTGTAAAAGAAAACCACAAGAGAGGAAAAAAATCAAAGTTAATATATGTAGTTCTCTTGACTTTTGAAGTAATGGGTTCTCTCTCTCTCTCTCTCTCTCTCTCTCTCTCTCTCTCTCTCTCTCTCTCTCTCTCTGAGAGCGTAAAAAATTATGTATGACGAACCTTTGCTTTTATTTTAAAAAATAATAATTTTAAGTTAACGTGACGCCGTAGCGTGAAATTATTTATTTACTAAAGTTTGGTAAAACAATCGCTTTTGAATAATTGTTAAGTAAATACTGCTCACTGGCGATGAACGATTATTTACGTTACTTTGTTAAGATATTTACTTTTGAATAAGTTTAGCTTAAGATGTGACGCATTTACGTTGAGCAATTCCTTTAATGTAATTTATCAAGATTTACTTTTGATTCACGTAAAGTGACCACCTAGCTCATTATATGACAAGTTAGAAATGGTAAGGATTAAAAATGTTTTAGCAAAGCATTTATTAATGTGGTTACGTTAAGGATGAAACGAAGTGAAATGAAACTTTTGCTCAGCAAGCGGGTGAACGATGCTAAGTGGAACGTTGAGGTGGCTGGCAAGGCGAGCCTTGCTAGCAGGTGAACAGATGATGTGGTAGAAAGAGAAATTTGTTATCGAAAGCAAAACAACAATACAATTCTGGCCAAATGATGGTTGCTGGTATGAAGATTGAAAATAATTACGTTAAAACATCACTAATGACTAATTCGCCTAAATCTTTACACTGAAATTTGAAGTGGTGAATGGTGATGCTGGGTGGCTAAAAGGGTACGAATTTCGCCTGCGCAAAAGAGAGCTAGAGTTGCCAAATGTGAGAAGAGTCCTAACGAATTTGAACACGAATTCTCTTAATATCTCACTGACAAAGGAATTGTACACTTGCTTGGCCATGACCATTAGTCGAAAACACTCTTAGCTAACTAACTATTGCTAAACACATGCAATGAACCCCTGGCAAAGCACTTCCTAATACTAACTAGCACTTCTGGCATCTAGGCTTCTAGCCCTGGTGGAATCTCCACCACTGAATTTCGCGGGATTTAATTTATGCGTTGCTAAACTAAAATTTTGGCGGTGTCGCATTTTGGCGGTGTCAGCCGTTACGAACTACCAACACAATAAACACCTGAGAGCGACAGGTATTTATAGTTGAGAGGCGGCATGAACTTAAACCCTCTTGCGTTGGCGGTGTGGTTTAAAGCTTCACTGTGCGCCTTGAATTTGTTGGGTTTGATGGTTCGCGCCCATGAGCCGACAAATTTCTTATTGACTAAAAAAATTCCCCTTCAGTTAACAAATATGATAATATATAAACGGGTACGAGTATTGTAGCTCGGATGTTATATATGACTTAATTTGAATAATAACTAACAGAATAATAATTAAATAATGATAATGATGTAGTTATATATGAATCAACGGTAAATGATAAATATGATATGATATCATATATTATTATATATATTATATATATATATATATATATTATATATATATATATATATCTCAATAACAGAATGAATAAGAATTATCGAAAGTAAATATTGGTTCACTTTTCAAAAGTTCATCTAAACAACATAAATATATGTAGAAAAGAATGTTCCATATTATTACCCTACGCGGTTTTTACCATTCATACTGAGCACTGTATCCTTCTGATTTCAGTTACCATTTTTTTTTTCCTTTGAAGCATTTACCATTCATATTCAACAATCTGCGTTCCAGATTTCTGTTATCTTTGATTCATTTCCTTTGAAGTATTCACCATCCAAACCTTCCAGATTTTATTAACAAATTTTGCTACCTGAGGAGTTCACTCCACATCAAGGGTTCTTAATGTTTTGATGACCCCATCTCCCCAATGAATTGCCCAATATGGTTTCATAACCCATTTGCTCAAGTCCACTTAAGTCCTATTTGTTGACAACATAGCTTAATATACCTCGTTTAACACAATTTAGGTATGAATAGCTAGGAATAGAACATACAAGAATATCAAAAGCATCTATATTTTTGTATAGTTATTTATTTACAAAATGTATCCTTGTATACATTGACGCATTAAAATCAAATGGATATAAATATCCAGAGATCAAGTCCCATACCCCCAGCATGTGGTTCTCTACTCACTGTTAAGAATCCCTGCTCTACATACTAATCAGCCATTGTTCCTGATTCTTTTACCCAAAATTCTTTTGCAAAAGAAGTAATCATAATAATCATAATAATGTGATTTCTGCCCCGACTTCTTTTCGCTTACTTGGGAGTAAGCCCACAAACTACTTTGCTGTTTGTTGTCGTTGGGGGGATAGGAAAGGTCCATAGTGGAGCCCAAAAAAGTCTGAAAAGGGTGTTTTGCGTTGAGTTCAAGGTACAGGAATTTTAGGATAGGACATTTGTGATTTATTTATTAGATTTAAATTGTAAAAAATAAATAATGTTTATGTTAAACAGTAAACAATAAAATTATTTCTAATCAAATATAGCATGTTTTTTTTTACTGTCGTTGGTGAAACGATGGGCTAATTTTTCGTAGATTTTAGCACGTTTTAATTTATTTGATGTACTGAATTTAGAGGCTACATTTCTGTTCAATTATTTTTTTTGTGCTTCCTCTTATAACTGAAAATATATGAACATGTTTAATTGTGTCCTTTTTATTTGATCCTTGTTGTTAGTATGAGTAGTACTAATTATGAGTATTAAGTGCGAAGACCACTTTACGTTAAGTTAGGAATATAATGTTTGCAACTTATACATCAGGGGAAAATCTTGGGGAAAATCTTGCACGCGTCCCGAGTAAGCTGGAGGTCGCATCGGGGCTTGTTTATTTGAAGTATTATGTATCCATACTTATCACCCATCTCCCAGATTTTTCTTTACCAAAAGGTACATACTTTTATGATATTATACAAACGACAGTTATTACATATAATATATATAAAAAATTATAATACGCTGATATGCACTTTTGTTTCCTTGAATTTACAGATCAAGTATATCGTCATCATCGTTTATCATATTATTATTATTATTATTATTATTATTGAAATTGCATTTCCAAGAGTAAATTTTCACCTAATTTAAAATGAAATTGATTGGGATCATAATAAATGTAAGAACCCGGTATCCTACATTTTTCATAACATTCTCTCTCTCTCTCTCTCTCTCTCTCTCTCTCTCTCTCTCTCTCTCTCTCTCTCAGGCTTGACTTTTGTCTCAACTGCAGACATACTTGTATATAACAAAATATCTATATATATGTAAGAGGAAAATATAATTTTCTGTTGAAGGATATTCACTATATATTCATTTATTCAATTTAGCTGTACCTGCTTCCCCCACCTTTTTTTTTTTTTCAACGGTCATGACTGCTGAATGCTAATGGCTTTCTTATCACGTTCATGCCCTTCAAAGCCAAAGGACGAAGAGAGAGTTCAAGAATTTATTACTCTCTCTCTCTCTCTCTCTCTCTCTCTCTCTCCTTTTTGGAACTTCATATAATATTTGAGAATACCCTTTTCATGCGCAGAGTTGATAAATAATATATACATACAATTTATATATCTCCTTTGTTTTCATTACTACCCATCAAATATTTCTGCGAAATATACACACATGTATACATGTTTCAGCTTAAAAAGCAACAAAAACGATTAATACCCAATTTACT
>NC_061108.1:49465542-49488042 GCF_015104395.2 Macrobrachium nipponense
AGGAAAATGAGATTTATGATAATGTTTCATTAAAAATTGGTTACTGAATCAGAGTTTTTGTACGTTGGGGAAAGTTTGAGATTTCGGATATCACAGAGCTAATTAGTTTAAGAAATAACAGGGGTTGGCACAAGACTGGAATTTTTATTATCAATTTAAGAGTAAAGTTGTAACTAAATTCCTGTTACCAAATGATTAGAATCTGTAGAAGGTCAGCTATAATAGTTCTGATTTTAAACGTTGTGCCATATAAGTAAAACGCTTAAACGCTTAAACTGATGCATATTGGGAATTCTAATTTATATATGTACTAGACATGGTATAGCTGAGGATCGTAGAAGATATTCTGTAGCGGTGTGTAACATTCCACCTTCCCGCTTATTTGGTGCCTGCTTGTGTGCGTACTATTTATCAAAATTTTCAGAACGTCAAGTTAATCATGGTTGTATAATCGTTTCGTAGATTTATTTGTTTTATGGTTTTTGAAGATCCTCATTTCAGCGTAATGCGCTTTGGAGCCATGTTCACGCTATGAGGTGACAGCTCTTGTTTCTCTAGCCAAATCTTTCTTGGATACATTTAATGCCTAGCAATTAAAAGGAATGCAAAGATTTAAAGAAATAAAATATTAAGTTCATTATATTTCCGTCCTTTCATTCTTTTCAATGTTTATTTATATTTACAGTTTAGATATGAACTAAACAAAATTTATGGTTAATATGATGTACAAGCTTAGCGGATCTTTATCTTTCGTCTTGTAATGCATTCCGAAAGTGTTACATATACAATGCGATTTTCTGTATGAGAGAGAGAGAGAGAGAGAGAGAGAGAGAGAGAGAGAGAGAGCTGACAAATCAGCAAAGAACAGCACGGATGTGTAATAACTATTAAGTGTTCGGCATTTGCGGTAATGATTTATATATATGGCCAAAAATATACACACTTGAAATGTCAACCTTAAGTTCGTTGTGACGTATTTGACGTTTCACAGTGACTATAAATACATTTGGTGTAGTTCATTCTTTATTCGTTGGTCATTTGGAAAGCGTTGGGCATAGAAATAGAAAGTAGATTAAAAAATAATCTCATCAAAAAATTCGTCAGTATCAATACTTTTATTCTGATATCTTCTTTTGTCTGTGTTTCCAATATACTTTTGATTGGTGTTATTAATACTCGTTTTCTCGATGAAAACGAGTATTAATTAAAATATTTGTCCTTTATCTGTAACGGGCGGCATCTGTAGAGATCAGTGTGAATAAACGAAAGGGTCTGCTCGACCTGAAAAGGTCAGAGGACAAGATTGAAGGTGCTATGTTTAGGCGCAGCTAATGAGACACCTCTAACCTTTATCTGTTGTCTGCATCGTATCTTTGGTCCTCTGTATGTGCCTGTGGGGTTCCTCTTTTTCGGATTTTGTGGGTGAGCTTTCCTCCAGCAAATACGTGTAGTTGTTCATGATGAAATAACAACAACAAACGGCAAATGTACTCGCGCATCTAATATTGATTTTCTGCTGTGTGTGACGGTTCGGCTTGAGAGAATATGCAGTGACTTAGATTTTATGTATAAAGGATTTGAATTCGAACGCTTGTGTGTACGCATGTAAGTGCGTTCCTTTTTCATAAACACATAAAAGCAGAAAGCATTTTGAAAATACGATGTCATTGACCTAATCCAAAAATAATCTTCTATATTCCCAGTACATGTGAATTTATTTGGACGTGTTCTGTAGGTTTGGGGAAATGGCTCCTATTGCAGAAGTCACTGGTGCTCAAAGTTGTTTGCTTGGTCGCACTTTAGTGAATACTATTATACGTACCCTTAAGTACTAAATCCTGGTCCCTGTTTCGAATTAATGATACAAGATCGTAAGAGGATTAAATCTGATTCATTTCCCCTCTTTTCCTTACGGTTCTCAAAGGGAGGCTTCCCCTCAAGTGCTTTGTTGCCTTTGATTTCTCATGGAACTGGAGGCGCTTTTTGTTCGGCGTCTTTCATCGTTCTTTGTTCGTAAGGTTTTGCCTTAGCTTTACTGTGGGTAGGACTTCAATAAAGGAGTTTGTTTTGACATTGCACTTTAGCTAGATAGCTTCATGGAAAATACTTTCACGGGTATAAAAAAAAAATAATGCTCTTGTATTCTTTATGCATAGTATATACAGATGGAGACACCAGTCCAAAATCGATAGGGTAAAAGAAAAAAAAAATTGAAGAGTCTTTGATGCGCCGATGCTTTGTCTCTTTTTGAGAGTAATTTAATGACCATTCGGAAAGCAGTATCATTTTCGTTTCTGTAGGTAATTATGTGAGTTTCAAGAAAGGGCATTTAATTAACTCTCGGGTCCATCGGATTCCATTTGCTTTCGAATGATTACAGATGGTATTAAATTCAAATAGCTCTTACAGACCAGGTGAATTTGCAAAGCTGAATTTCGCGTAATTAGACTCTCTCTCTCTCTCTCTCTCTCTCTCTCTCTCTCTCTCTCTCTCTCTCTCTCTCTCTCTCTCTCGTTGTTTTCCTTGTTGCGTAAATAGATAAACATTTCACTGCGGAATTTGAGAAAACGTCAATGTCATGACGCATTTTATTACATATATTCAAGAATGCCAAATTATTAACTGGTATACTAGAATGAAAAAACTGTTAGGTCGAATGCTAGAATACCAAATAATTAACCTGAGTGCCATGATACAGAAGTGTTGTATTCTAAGCAACGGATTGAAAGTCAGAGGTTACCCCAATCTACAGGAGTGCTTATGCTTTTGTAATGGGACATTTTCTGGAGGTGTGGTTAAGAAACTTATCCTGCAACTAGAATTTAGAAGAGTCTAATCTGTGGACAGAAACATAATTCTTATCAGAGTTCAGTAGGTTGAGCAAAATTAGAAAAAAAATATTTACATTAACAGTCATGTGTGGGAAGTAATTGAAGTGTTGTAGCCATTGAAAACACTTCTTCCCTTTGTATACTAAATTTTCCCTTCTCTGTTTATTAGTCCAGGAACGCACGCACGTCACGTTCCTGTTTCATTCATTCCTGGGACATAACTCACTTCTTCATTTGTTTTTCTTCAGTTAAATTTTCTGAATCATTCTCCTAGAGATTAACTAGATGGTATTCACATTCCTCATATGAACCAGTAAATTCAAACATATTATATGAGAATACTCATGAGGAAACATAATCATTAATTAAAAACGTTGAAACAGATCTTCTAACTGTGAATTAGAACTAAGGCTGCGAAAATAAAAGGCCCGAGAACGTTGTCTGCTTGCAATACTTCTAAGAATTGGTGATTCCAACCCATGATACTAAAGACGCTTGAAGTATGTAAACGCTACTGCGTTCGTGAAAACGGTTTTGAGTTACATTTTAGCAGTGCATTTTACTAGGAATGGGAATAAAGCATACATTCCCTCTCTCCTCTCTCTCTCTCTCTCTCTCTCTCTCTCTCTCATTGTGCATACTGCATTCTTGGGGTTACCAGTTATAGTTGAACAATAAAATGCTAAGAAAACGTAATACATTGAGGTTTACAGTATAAGGCTTGTTAAGACAAGAGTTGCATTCATATAAGTTGGATTTTTTGAGAGAGCAATTGTTCACTAAGATCTGATGGAATTGTTACGCTAGCATAGACTTGAAATTTATGGTTTGCCAAGAAAAATATGATGTAATATAAAGACTCCCAATAGGGTAGGTAGTATGAGCTCCTATTGAGAAAAATCGGCTTCCAAAAGAATAAAAGAAATTGAGTGTAGTAGTCTAAAGTTAACTCTCAAACGTAGTCACAGGCTATGGAAACCATACATTTTGAATAATGATACGGCATATCAACGTGTGAACCCATATCTTGTTTGTGATAAAGCCTGTTACTATGCTTGTTATGTTATTTAGAATCCTGTGATGACGTCATGGTGGCAAATGGCACTAGTATACTTGTTTCCTTTTTAGCAAACGACAGGCGATTGCGTGTAATAGTAATAGTGTAATTAAAATCAAAATTAATATAACATGTTTATACGATGTATATAATTCTTAAGGCACAACATTCCAAGACATGCAGTTCCCAGGAACTCTGTCCTTATTCTTTAAGAACTGAATGGATGTTTGACTTCAATTGAATGTTGTCATCCAGCGAGGTGTTTCCACATTGTGAAAATAATCTTGATATTTTTAGTTGCTTTCCCGAAATAAGGATTAGACCGAAACCCAGGATGCTGGTATAGTGTTCATAGGATTCGAATGAATTGTATTTATTGTAAATTCTATGTAAACTCGCCGATTCATATGGTACATGCTCCGTTGAATAGCCTCAGAAAGCACCTCTTAGAAAGACTGTTGCCAAATATGAAAAGAAGATTAAAGGAGCAGATACTGAAATAGACGCTTGCAGCCATTTGAGTTGCAAGCGTCTATTTCAGTAAATGAAGTTAACTTTTACTTGTCCCTTGCGAAATCTGTGTAACATATCGGAACACATATTTAGACCAAGTCAATACTTTAAATGTGCAAGTAATAAAAATGAAATAAAATGAGGAAATTCGTAAAAATAATGATTTTCGTTTCTCATGTTGACCTTTTGCTAAAGTCAGCAAAATGAATATGGCCTCATTCATTGAACCAGATTTTAGGTTAATATCCAGGGGCTTATAGTGGCTTTGTAAGCGAGGGAAAAGATATCAATTATTTGGCCGTTTTATATCTATTTTTCCTTCGTAGTAAATGGCTTTTAAACTCTCTCAACTGCCCCAGAGCCTCAGGTACCTGGATGGAAAAGGTTAAGTAAATACAAAGAAAATATAGAAATGAAGTGGAAAGTGTATTGCCAACTAAACCTTTATGTTGGACTTCACTACTATGTGGTTTTTGATACCCAAGAAAACATGCGAAGGTAGTTTACGACGAAAATTCAATCGAGGCAAAAAAGAATAAATAGGTGAAAAAAATGAGTAAGTCAAGTGTCTTAAAATGAGTGAAAATAGCTGTTGCCCCAATATGAAATATTTAGCTTCGAAAGTGACGCACTGAACTTATTCTTCTCTACCGGAAGAAATTAGCAGAAGGCAACATCTGATATTTCGATGCGATCTGTTTATGAAGAAAGAACCAACTATGATAATCACTCTTAAGAATTATAAAAATGAATAATTCAGCAGTTGTAGGATGAACGTGGCAGTGAATGTTATCACTCCATTTACTCCATATCATGAAGATTCGGTCTAAACAGCTTAATCCTTATTTTTTACATACTCCAGTATTGGAAGGATGAGTGATATCAAGACCTTATTGGCAATTGTTTTCATTACAGAAATGGGCTATACGTATTGATTCAACAGATTATAATTATGAAGAATGAAAAGACAGAATTTTTGCTAGGAATGCTGACACTAAATGTTAACCGATCATAAATAAGGCGCGTAGGTATGGATTTTAACACGATAAGTTGTTTATTTTCTGCATAGCACTATTCTTTTGGAGAGGAGAGAATGCGAAATGTCGCAGAGGTTCATTTTCAAACAGTCTGTGGGGCAACATATAGATGAATGTAAACCTGTAAGATTCTCGCCCTACCATCACATACCGGCATTGAAAGTTGTGAGGATAAATGTCATGAGATAAAGTGCAATCTCTGCCAGTCTCTGCTTAAATGTCGCACCCGACTCCTCTATTGTCTCTATCTGAACGAGAGGCAACATGTGGGAGAGAGATCATTTGCATACTTACCGTGATATAAACTTGCTTTGCTCCAGCTGCAAAGCTGTCAGTCAAGAATATTCCGGAAAGGTCAGAGATAAGGCGAGTAACCCTCATCTGAAGGCGCGGAAATGCTATGGAGGCCACTCAAGAGCCAAGTACCGTTTTCTCAGAGACTTTGAATTTGCTGAAGCGCATTTCAGTTTTCTGTAAAAGAAAACTATTGTGATGGTTACTTGTCCGTCCGTCCTCACTTTTTCTCTCCGCCCTCTTAGCTTAAAAACTACTTAGGCTAGACGGTTGCAAATCGGTATGTTGACCATCCACCCTTCAATCATCAAACATACCAAATTGCAGCCCTCCAGCCTTAGTAGTTTTTTCTTTTTATTCAATGTTAACGTTAGCCATGATCGTGCATCTTGCACCACTTTAGGTGCCAACACCACAGACCACCACCGAGCCGTTGCTGAAAGTTTCATGGACCACGGCTGAAAGTTTCATGGAGCGGTATTTTTACTTGTTTATTTTTATTTAGTTTTTTAAAGGAAGGATATAAAACTTATGGAAGTATGGGATCCAAAGCTTCGTATAAGAAAAGAAAAGAAAAAAAAAAAGAATAGAGGGAAGGAATGGTAAAGGTATAGTACGCTATATAGTGACTAATGTAACACTATTCCATAGAGCAGTTGGCGAAATCATTCCGACAAAACACATTCGGCCTAAAATGGCAACGCTTATCGGAACCGGTTTTGTAAATAAAGATTACGCTTATCATAATATATTGGCACGGTATGGGCTGTGATATATGTATACTATATGGGCATTTATATCAACCATATCTCGCATGCAGTCAAAGTTCATACTGCGGTGTTATTGAGACTATTAGGTTTAGAAAAGCAAATGTACAAATGAATATTTGGGTTTAGCGTCGAACTGTTTTCATTCCTTTTCATTGTTCATGAAATGTTCAGGTTCACGTCAAAAGCTTAATGTCATTTTCGTGGATGAATTGAGGTAACGTAATTACTCGAGTCGCCATTATTGAAGCAAATGAAAGATAGTTGTTAATAGTTGGAGATAATCAAGTTTTAACCGCTCTTGGTAATTAATCTGCGAAGACAATCTGTTTTTCTGTTGCACCACAAAAGGCAAAGAGGTCATTCAGACTAAATTGCTCTTTGGGAATTTGATAAACTAGGTTTTGAGTGGTTTCGGCATTTAGTCAATTGGCATTATTATTATTATTATTATTATTATTATTAATTGAGTAATACTATAGAAGGGATCTAGACAAAAAATTGTGCTCGATATTATTATTATTATTATTATTATTATTATTATTATTTTGGTAGAAGACACTTTTTACGCAAATGCTGTTAAAAAGAATGGCAGAATTAAGCGAGTTGATTTTATATATTGTTTTTCTATTTTCTTTACAATTCACTTATCAGGCTCAGCGATGTTTCTGAGTAACTGGCCAATATTCATATTGGGAATTTTCAAAAATTCCCAATATGAATATTGGCCAGTTACTCAGAAACATCGCTGAGCCTGAGTAGCGAATTGTAAGGAAAATAGAAAAAACAATATATAAAATCAACTTGCTTAATTCTGCCATTATTATTATTATTTTTTTTTTCTTTTTTTTTTTGCTCTATCACAGTCCTCCAATTCGACTGGGTGGTATTTATAGTGGGGTTCCGGGTTGCATCCTGCCTCCTTAGGAGTCCATCCACTTTTCTTACTATGTGTGCCGTTTCTAGGATCCCACTCTTTTGCATGAGTCCTGGAGCTACTTCAGCCTCTAGTTTTTCTAGGTTCCTTTTCAGAGATCTTGGGATCGTGCCTAGTGCTCCTATGATTATGGGTACGATTTCCACTGGCATATCCCATATCCTTCTTATTTCTATTTTCAGATCTTGATACTTATCCATTTTTTCCCTCTCTTTCTCTTCAACTCTGGTGTCCCATGGTATTGCGACATCAATGAGTGATACTTTCTTCTTGACTTTGTCAATCAACGTCACGTCTGGCTGTTTTGCAACGTATCTGTTTGCACGTATCATCCCTAGTCCGTTCTGATACCATAGTCCCAGAGGATCTTTGCCTGATCGTTTTCTATCACTCCTTCAGGTTGGTGCTCGTACCACTTATTACTGCAAGGTAGCTGATGTTTCTTGCACAGGCTCCAGTGGAGGGCTTTTGCCACTGAATCATGCCTCTTTTTGTACTGGTTCTGTGCAAGTGCCGGGCATTCACTTGCTATGTGGTTTATGGTTTCATTTTTCGTATTGCACTTCCTACATATGGGAGAGATGTTATTTCCGTCTCTCGTTCTTTGAACATATCTGGTTCTTAGGGCCTGATCTTGTGCCGCTGTTATCATTCCTTCAGTTTCCTTCTTTAGCTCTCCCCTCTGTAGCCATTGCCAATTGTCATCGCTGGCTAGTTCTTTAGTCTGTCTCATGTATTGTCCGTGCATTGGTTTGTTGTGCCAGTTTTCTGTTCTGTCTGTCTTTCTCCTGTCTCTGTATATTTCTGGGTCTTCGTCTACTTTTATTAGTCCCCTTTCTTTCCCATGCACTCTTTAGCCACTCGTCTTCACTGGTTTTCAGATATTGCCCCAGTGCTCTGTTTTCGATGTTGACGCAGTCCTCTATACTTAGTAGTCCTCTCCCTCCTTCCTTTCGTGTTATGTATAGTCTGTCCGTATTTGCTCTTGGGTGTAGTGCTTTGTGTATTGTCATATGTTTCCTGGTTTTCTGATCTATGCTGCGGAGTTCTGCCTTCGTCCATTCGACTATTCCTGCACTGTATCTGATTACTGGCACTGCCCATTGTGTTTTATGGCTTTTATCATATTTCCGGCGTTGAGTTTTGACTTGAGTATCGCCTTGAGTCTCTGCATATATTCTTTCCTGATCGTGTCCTTCATCTCTTGGTGTTTTATATCTCCTCCTTCCATTATTCCCAGGTATTTGTATCCTGTCTCATCTATGTGTTTGATGTTGCTCCATCTGGTAGCTTTATCCCTCAGTTCTCGTTACTTTGCCTTTTTGTATGTTGACTAAGGGCGCATTTTTTCTATTCCAAACTCCATCCTGATGTCCCCAGATACAATCCTTACAGTCTGAATTAGGGTATCTATTTCCTTGATGCTCTTACCATACAGCTTGATGTCGTCCATGAACATCAGATGTTGATTCTGTTGCCTCTTTTCTTGAGTTGGTACCCGGCATCCATCTTCTGTAGTATTTTTGTCATGGGAATCATGGCTACTACGAAGAGTAGTGGGGACAGTGAGTCGCCCTGGAAGATCCCTCTCCTGATATTAACCTCTGCTAGTCTTATTCCAGAGCTTGTAAGTATTGGTATTCCAGTTGTTTGCACATTGTATTTTTGAGGAAGCTGATGGTATTTTCCTCTGCCCCATATATTTTCAGGCATTCTATTAGCCATGTGTGTGGTATCATGTCGAAGGCTTTCTTATAGTCTATCCATGCCATGCTTAGGTTGGTTTTCCTTCTCCTACTGTTCTTCATTACCATTTTGTCTATCAGGAGTTGGTCTTTTGTGCCCCTACACTTCCTTCTGCAGCCTTTCTGTTGGTGGGGGATGGGCTTTGTCTCCTCTAGGTAGTTGTATAGCCTTTCACTGATGATACCTGTTAGTAACTTCCACATTATTGGTAGGCAGGTGATAGGCCTGTAGTTACTGGCTATATTTCCCTTACTCTTGTCTTTTTGTACTAAGGATGTTCTTCCTGTGGTCATCCATTTGGGTGCATGGTGATTTGAGATACAATGCTGGAGTTGTTCTGCTATTCGTGGGTGTAGGGCCTTGAAGTTTTTGAGCCAGTATCCATGGACTTCATCGTGACCTGGGGCTTTCCAGTTTGGCATTTTCTTTAGTTGGTGTCTGACTGTGTCTGTCGTGATGTCTGTGAATCTTTGTTTTATTCTCCCTGTTTCTTCTTCCTTGATTTCCTGGAGCCATGTTGCATGTTTGTTGTGTGATATCGGATTGCTCCATATGTTTTCCCCAGAGTCTCTTACTTGGTTCGGCTTCAGGAATTTCTGGGTGGTTGTCTTCCCCTCTTAGTTGGCTGTATAGTCTTTTCTGGTTGGTTCCGAATAGTTTGTTCTGTTGGTGTCCCTTATTCCTGTTCATGTACCGTTGGATCTTATGTGCTTTGGCCTTAAGCCTCTGTTTTACATCTTCTATTGTGTTGTTTAGTCCCCTCTCTTGTACTTTGTATTTCTCGTTGAGTTCCTCCCTTGTTTTCTTGCTTCTTAGCCTTTTTTCTTGCTCCTGCATATGTCAAGTTATTTGTTTCTGTGATACTGGTGGTGTGTATTATGCCCATTATTTCATTGACCTCACTTGTTTTCTCCCTTAATTTCTTACTATGTGTGTTGTAGGCTTTCATGGAGGGGATCTTTGTTCTCTCTGTATCTGGCTCCATCCATTGTCTAATCTTTTCTACCCATTCCGTCCTCTCTGTTACTTCGTCGGTGTTTCTTCGTGTGTTGTTGTTTGATACCTCATCCTCCCTGTCGTCTTCTGTGGCATCGTCTCTGTGTAATTTGTTGTCATGTGACATTTCCCTTTCCAGTTCTTCTCTTTCTGTTGGGGAGAGCCAGTTCTTTTTCTTTATGTTCCTTACTTGGTCAGCCAGCCTCTGCTCTGTTTGGGGGGTGTTATTCCTCTCATTCCAGATGTTGACCAATCTTCTTCTATATCCTCTCTCCGTCGGGTTGCTTCTGATGTAGCATCTCCATATTTTTCCCCCCTTAAATTTTTTTTTTTTCTTCTCTTGTCCCATATTTTTCTTTTCCTTTTTTCGGCCCTCCTGTAGCTTCCCAATTTTCTTCAAGGCCTGTTTGATTTGCTGGCGTTGTGGGATCAGTTGCTGGATGACGACCTCCAAGTACCTGACCGTCTTCCTCTTCAATTGGGTTGAATACCTGGTTGCCGGACGAAGCTCCTCTGTTGCCAGAGGTTCCATTTACGTCGTTGTCGTTTATTCCTTCATTTCTTTCCATCATTGCTGAGTTTTGCTATTTAACCCATAGCTTGACCTTACCCCATTTCAGGGGGATAGGTACTCATTTACAGCTGAGTAGACTGAGGAAATTATGGTAAAGATCCTTTCCCAAGGAATCACGCCGAGGAGAGCGGTCACCCATCCTTACGACTGACCAGCCCCAATGTTGCTTAACTTGACTTAAGTCTATTGACGACCTAACCCACTCCTCCACGGCGCCACATATTATTAGTCATATATATATTATAGTATATATATATATATATATATATTATATTATATATATATATTATTATTATTATTATTATTATTATTATTATTATTATTATTATTATTATTATTATATTATTATTATTATTATTATTATTATTATTATTATTCAAAAGTTTTTCAGAATGACATGTTCAGATTAAGTATTTGCAAGGAGCTACTGTGCATTTCCCTAAATTTCCCTAATAATGATTCAATCCTCTGCGGGACTCCTGATGACCTCACATACATTAGAATGCAGGAAAGGTCGTAACACGAGCGCCGAGCAAGGGGAGGTGCAACGATGCTTTCATTCATGAACATTTCGTACGTACTTGATTACCAGCAAAGCGAGGGTCTTCATCTCGAAGAACGGCTCCCTTCGGGCTCGCCTAAGGTTTACGAGCAAGGGAAGGGGCTATCTGTATGCTAATCTGCCGACGACCTCATTTGTAACCTATAAATATGCTGTAAATCATCCGGCGCTCGCTGACATGGGAAATTAGCAGGCTCTTTCGCGGAAGATTTCATTGGGTGGCGAGGTTTCGTTCAGGGGGCTTGAACGCGGTTTAGTTCCTTTAAAGCCAAAGCAACTCTCTCTCTCTCTCTCTCTCTCTCTCTCTCTCTCTCTCTCTCTCTCTCTCTCTCTCTCTCTCTGATGGAGGCCTTCTTATCATTTTCATAATTTGTTGATGGGGCATCATGATGTCATGTAGTATTTGAAATCAATTTCGTGCCATTAATCATTATACCAGAAATCCCATAAGAGTTTGTGAAAAAGTCCTATATGTGAATTGAAATTTAATCAAAGACATACTATGTTCAATACATATGCTTGTATGCATCAGTAAATAAGAAAAAAAGTTTCATAAATTCAGCGAGAGAATAGACCTCACGAGATGCATTCCCTTACTGTTGAATTGAGGATGAAACCTAAATAGATAAGACGAGACCAATCATTGATTACTTGAACAGGCATGAATGTTATTTTCTTCTTAATTTTTCTTGCAAGTTTCCATTTTTCGTTACCTCAGTATATCCCGATGCTATTAATTGAAACTGATCTTGTGACCCGAAGGTAGTGAGTGACTTTTGAAAAGGAAACGAATCGTGGTGTTGGCTGTCTCCCTCGTGTAAGTGTACTAATATTGATAATGAGAGGACAGAGGATCACAAGCTTTTGAGTAGTCACTGTACCGTTGCGGAGAAGTGAATGATCATGGCTTCTCTACCGCCGACCCCGCCCCCGCCCCCAAAGGAAAAATTTTTTAAATGGGTGCGTTAAGTATTGAAGTTGCTCTTTACATAGCAGCGAGCTAAAAGCACTATTGAAGGTCGTAGGTAATGAGGTAGGGGGAGAATGTTTGCGGCGTGTAGCAGTACGAGAAGGTCGGTTTCAGGAAGGTTTGAGTAAAACGGAAAACGCAAAAATGGAAGTTGTCACTACACTTTGAACGTTCAGAAACGCAAGATGATAACGAATGAGAATGTGGAGGTAGTCTGAAAGATCACCAACTTGCTTGGAAGTAGGTAAGGGGATGTCGCCCTGTTGACTGGGTTAAAAAGTGTGTGGGGGCATACGTGTGTGTGTGTGTGTGAGAGAGAGAGAGAGAGAGAGAGAGAGAGAGAGAGAGAGAGAGATTTTCGGTTTGATAAGTTTTGAAAAACCGGAATAAATGGAAAATTAAGGGAAATCGCTTTTAGTATCTTACTATACCTGAAAGCTTAAGAAAAAAAAAGGGGGGGGGTTGTTGGGGGTTGAGTTGATATATTCCATTAGTGTACACATACCTATAAAAAGTACGTGTAATTAGTTAACACGGGCTCTTGCTCGTTAAGCTGCCCGTAGAAACTGTTCGTTTTTACTATGAAGGATTATTACGTAGAGTAGAGATTTCCAGTTGTCCTGGTTTGTCGTGGGACTGATGCTGAATTATTAAGTCCTCGCCCCGCCATTGCTTTAGTCTGAAATATTAACTTGTATTCCCAGTTGAGAGAGAGAGAGAGAGAGAAAGAGAGAGAGAGTGGCTTTTCTCCGGAGGCGTGGGGTTACAGCGCCGAGGCTCGTCCATTTTCAATTGTATGACGGCAGACATTGTTACTGAGAAACAGGCGACCGCCACTCTCTCTCTCTCTCTCTCTCTCTCTCTCTCCACTCCAATTGCAACCCACAATAGTCGACCAATAACCAGTTACATCACTCACCACCTTGGTTATCAAAGGCATGCTGGATTATTATGCACCGTGCCCATACCTTTCCTTCCATTTCGGGGAAATCATTATCACTTACGTTGAGAGAGAGAGCTTTATAGATTGTTTATTTGTTGACAAATCCCAAGCATATGGCGAGTCCATGAAGAGAGAGAGAGAGAGAGAGAGAGAGAGAGATTCAAACTTACTGAACGTTTTCTCATTGAACTTTTTCGTTTTCAGAGATTTAATAGTTTTATTCATGGATTCTGGTAGGGCATTTTTCATTCAAAGAGTCCTCTTATATGCCAAGCTGGTCGAGTTTGTAAAGTTTAGATGGTAATGAATTTTGAATTGGGACCTCGTACATTTTTTGTAGCTGTTGTCGGCGGCTCAGTGGTTATATGGCTGCCCCGCTTTTAAATGTGTCATGCAGTGCAAGATCTTAATGATGGTTTGCCTACAAGTAGAACGAACTTTTCCTTTTGAGTTTCATTGTTTTCTACTCTTAATATTTTTCATTCAGTTAACATTGCTATTGGATCCGTTACCTTGATTCTTTTACTCATAATAATGTAGTTTCATATAAGGATTTTCCAGAAGCGAGCGATTGTAGTTTTTCAGATTTTGAATCTCGGAGACGGCAGAGAATGACGCTAAATTCCACCATAATGTGTTAACCAGGAGGCGCAAAACAACATTCGAAAGCAAATAAAACAAATTCAGGGCTGAGTCATGACATGCGAATGTATAATTGATAAAATCTGCAACCTTAGGCTTAAGTAGCGGTTTTTAGTAACGGCTTCTTTCTGGCTAGTGCTTTGCACATCTTGCCTTTGCGGTTTTCCTTTGCTTGCCTTGAAACGGCGTCACCTACTTTACGTTTACTCTTTCCTCATAAGGAAGGAGACTGCTGTTGCTCTCTCTCTCTCTCTATACATATAAAAAAGAGAGTAATAGTAGTGCAGAAGATAAGAGGCAATTTGAAAAGCTATTAGATATGCTACTAGAATACAACATTCAACAAATAAATCACCTGCCAACAAGAAAGGAAAATACTTTAGACCTAGTATTTGTGAACGAGATGAATTATGTTAAAGAAATAATAGTTTATAATGCGAGTATTTCAGATCATAATGTCATAGAATTAACAGTTCATTCCAAAGCAAGTGAAAATAGAGATAAGCAAGAAATGAAAAAGTGGGAAGGATATGGAAAATACAACTTCTACAGTAAAAATATAAAATGGTCAGAAATTAATGAAGAATTAAACAAAGATTGGGATAACATTTTCGTAAGTGATGAACATAAGGGTAAATACGGAGATATATATAAAATATTGGAGAAAATAGTGGGATAAATATATACCGAAGAAAGTAACATCATTCATGCATACCAAGAGACAGAAGGATCTTGTTCCAGAAAATCAGAAAGTGGAAAAAAGGTCTTGCAAAAGAAAAAAATGCATGGAAAGTTATCGAACTAAAAAGTAAGATAGAAAATGCAGAACAAAAGATTATACAATCAAAAGAAAATGAAAAACGGGACTTGGAAGAAAAAACCCTATTAAATATCAAGCAAAACCCCAAACTATTATACTCATATGCGAAGAAGATGAATAAAAGAAGAATAGAAATAGGCCCTCTGAGAATTGAAGGGAGATTAACGAATGAAAAAAAGGAAATTTGCAACATACTGGCAGAACGATATAAGAGAGAATTCACCCCTAGAATAGATAATGAAGATAATGATATAGAAGTAAGGGACGAAAATAGTGAATATTTAGCTGACATAGAAAATTAATGAAGCTGAATATTGTGCAGGCAATTAATGAAATTAAAAATGGAGCTGCTGCAGGTCCTGATGTTGTCCCTGCTATTTTGTTAAAGAAAGTAGTTCATTCTATCGCAAAGCCACTTGCAATATTATTAAGACAAAGTGTAGATACAGGCAAGATTTATGATGAGCACAAATTAGCATATAGCACCCCTACTTTCAAAAGTGGATCAAGACTAGAGGCAAGTAATTATAGGCCTGTGAGTCTAACATCACATATTATGAAAGTGTATGAAAGGGTAATGAAGAAAAATATTATGAAACATTTAATAAAAAATAATTTGTTTAATATAGGACACACGGTTTCGTACCCGGAAAAAGTACACAAACCCAACTGTTAGTCCACCGTGAGAACATATTCAAAAATATGAAAAGCGGAAATGAAAAACAGATGTGGTTTATCTAGACTTTGCAAAAGCTTTTGACAAAGTAGACCATAATATATTAGCAAAGAAAATTAGAAAACACAATATCGTAGATAAAGTAGGAAGATGGTTAAAAGAATTTTTACACAACAGAAAACAGATAGTTATTGCAAACGATGAGAAATCGGATGAAACCAAGGTAATATCCGGTGTGCCACAAGGTACGGTGCTAGCTGCAATATTGTTTGTTATTATGATTGAAGACATAGACAGTAATGTTAAGGATTCGGTAGTGAGTAGTTTCGCTGATGACACAAGAATAAGTAGAGAAATTACTTGTGATGAAGATAGGAACGCTCTACAAAGAGACCTTAACAAAGTATATGATTGGGCAGAGGTAAAAAATAGGATGGTATTTAACTCTGATAAATTTGAATCAATAAATTATGGAGACAGAGAAGGAAGCTATATGCATATAGGGGACCTAATAATGAGACAATCACAATAAGGAATGCAGTTAAAGACCTTGGTGTGATGATGAATAGGAACATGTTATGCAATGATCAAATAGCCATTCTGTTGGCAAAATGTAAAGCAAAAATGGGAATGTTGTTACGGCACTTCAAAACAAGAAAAGCTGAACACATGATTATGCTTTATAAAACATATGTTCGTAGTCCACTTGAATATTGCAATATGATATGGTACCCACTATCAAAAGGATATTGCACAAATAGAGAGTGTAAAAGGTCCTTTACAGCTAGAATAGAAGAAGTTAAGGACCTAGACTACTGGGAAAGACTACAATCCTTAAAATTATATAGTCTAGAAAGGAGAAGAGAACGCTACATGATAATTCAGGCATGGAAAACAGAATAGAAGGAATAACAGAAAATATCATGGAACTAAAAATATCAGAAAGAGCAAGCAGAGGTAGATTAATACCAGGAAAAATAAGGAAAGCACACAGAACATTAATCCACTACGCACCAGCATCGATAATGCAGCGTCTATTCAATGCGTTGCCAGCTCATCTGAGGAATATATCAGGAGTGAGCGTAGATGTGTTTTAAGAATAAGCTCGACAAATATCTAAACTGCATCCCAGACCATCCAAGATTGGAAGATGCAAAATATACCGGAAGATGTACTAGCAACTCTCTGGTAGACATTAGAGGCGCTCACACTGAGGGACCTGGGGCAACCCGAACGAAACTGTAAGGACTGTAAGGTAAGGTAAGGTAATCTCTCTCTCTCTCTCTCTCTCTATATATATATAATATATACATATATACTATTATATATATATAATATATATATATATATTATAATATATATTATATATTTATATATACATACATACTATATTATATATTATATATACATTACATACATATATATAATATATATATATATATTTATATATACATACCCACATATTATATATATATATATATATATATAATATAATATTTATATTAAAATCACATACATTTTTTTGACATATACATATAGATATATATATACTATATATATATAGATATATTCTAATAATATGTATATATATATATATATCAAAGTTAAACACTGTTGTAGTTAGGCCACTAAAATTTGGAAAAAAGTTGAAAGTTTTTTATTTAAGCTTTCGGAGAGTACATTCTCTCCCTCTTTCAGAAAGAGAAATAAAAGTTTAAAAACTGAAACAATGGTCAAGGTAAAAGAAATAACATACAAGTATATAGTTGTATCAGAATAACCACGTAGAACTTTATTTTTGTCCACATTTTATTGGCCTTCTACATCAATATATGTAAACAATATATATATATATATATATATATATATATATATATATATATATATATATATATAATATATATATATATACGTGAGTGTTTGTGTATCAACAATTTAATTTGATCAACAGTGTGATCCATTTCCAACTAATACTGGTCTAGAGGGAAAATTTAGAGCATACTTTTTTGTCAGTCTGTACATAATAGTATGGTCCAAGCTCTAGATAGATGGCGAAGTTTCATAAAACTCTGTAATCAAAAGTTCATATTCCTAGGGTGCTGTTTCCACTTTCTTGTCGATTTTGGTATTCATTGTCGGTTGGATTTTTATTTAATTCCCTGTATGTATTTACATCATGCTGAAGGCCTTACATTTTTCTTATATAATCGCTTTGGTTTAAAATGACCAGTATAACGAGTACCAGTACACTACAGTCGTTTGTTTTCGTCATAAGTCATATTTCTATCACATTCTAATCAATTTATGGGCACCATGGTTCTTTTGGGCAATTTGGAATACATTGTTGATACTCTCAATATGATTGACAATGAAGGGAACATGGAAGAGGAAATTAACAACCGGATTCAGTGTGGTTGGAACAACTGGAGGAAGGTGTCTGGTGTCATATGTGATAGGAAAGTCCCTATATTATTAAAGGGCAGAGTGCACAAGGCAGTGGTCAGACCAGCAATAACATATAGATTGGAAGCAGCACCACTAAAGAAAACAGAGAGCAGAAAGTTGGACGTAACCGAGATGAGGATGATTAGGTGGATGAGTGGAGTAACCAAAAAGGATAGGGATAGAAATGAACATAGTACGGGTACAGTAAAAGTCACTGAAGCATCAAAGAAAGTGCAAGAGGCAAGGTTAAGATGGTATGGCCACCTGATGAGAAGAGAAGAGCAACACATGGCAAGAGAAGTGATGGACGTGTAGGTGGATGAAACACGAAGGAGAGGAAGACATAAGACCAGTGGAGAGATTGCATTAGAGATGATATGAGGGACAAGGGAATACGGGAGGGAATGACACAGGACAGAGGTAGTTGGAAGAGACTCATTAAAAACGGCGACCCCGAATAGGGATAAAGCTGGGAAGAAGACGATAATACTCTCAATCCATTCTAATATGAATTAATAGTGATTCCTGGCACTGAGGTTTCGAAGTGGTGTCATGAAACTGGAATTGATTTCAGCATTCACCTCTTGGATTGGCTTTTTCGCTGAAGGAATAGAGTTTTAAATGTAGTGCATACATATAACACACTAATATTTCTGTGTATTTTTATTTGCACTCAGGCCACAAAAATGAAGGCAAGAAATATTTTTTTTTATTAAATCTGCGATTTTAAGAGTATATATCATCGTAACCCTAAATGTATTTATGGAATAGAAAAAAATGAAAATATCCTAATAATGTGTTTGACATGGAATGAGAGAAAAAGAAATCTGGTAATAACAACAGAGAAACATAACCAAACATTTTTACTTGCGTTGTCCTATTTGATTAACTTTAAAGATATTCCGCTGTACTTATGAAGTTTAGCATCCATGAGGTCTTGAACAATAAAACATTAAATGCAATAATGAATTAAAAAATAAATCGCTGATAGATAGCTCTTTCGACGAAATTAACATTTACAAACCAAATTGCATGCACTTTTATAATGGTAAAACTTCGGGATCTATGGAAAACAAAAGTGAACCACATAAAAGGGCATAAAATATGCTGATGATAACATTGCAAGTTTTGTTCAAATAGAGATAAGAATTGTGCTTTTAGCGGGTATATTCTAATAACGTACAAAAAATTTCGTCTATCTTATTAATAAGCTAAAAAGAAAATTAATGTAAATATTATCCTCATTTATTTCCCAAGAACATACAGATGATACGGACTTTGGAGAGCGTAGTTGATTCCGAACCAGATGACAGCCAAGGGATGCATTTGCGTGTTTACCAGCTATTTCCTTATGCATAGATATCCACTTTTTGTCAGAAAAGCTCCGTTTCTCCTGCAGTGTTACCGTAAAAGGCCATTTTTCTGAAATTTTTGAGTATTCTTATGTACTTTGTTTTCATCTAGATACAAAATTTTTCTTCTGCCCACCACTCCTTTGGGACATAACTTTGTAGGCGAAACTGTTCATGGGCACATCCTCTATTTCATTAAAATTTTTGCTATTTTACATTTAATTTCAAGCGTCAGGGTGAATTTTGTAATTATATGTATATTTCTGTAGCTCAGTGATTAACATCCTCTTCTTCACCAATGAGACCAAATTTCGATGCCATTGTAAGCAAACGTCTTTGGAGCCTTTGCCTGAAAATTCCATTAAATCATTCCATTATTGCACAAATAGTGAATTAGGCACCTGATGGGTAGTCCACTGTAGTTAGTTGAAGCGTGAGCAGCGAAGGGCATAGATAGCAACTTCGTCCTAAAGCCCATATGAGAACAGTAAGGTTCACATCCTCTGCAGCCGCTCGTCCCCCGCACTGGGAAATAAGCTAAAGGGAATGTATCGCCTTCTGTAGGTAGAAGCTATGCGGCCATCAAACGTCATTGTAGGGCCTCTTGCTTGGCCTGTTTCCGCTTACTTGGGGAGTAAGCCGACAAACTACTTCGTTGTTGTTATTGTTGCTTTTGGAGGAGTAGGACAGGTCTATGGGAGAGCCTAAAATGGTCTGAAAAAGTTGTTTTGCGTTGAGTTAAAGATACAGGAATTTTAGGATATATTTGTGTGTGTGAGTGTGTTTTTTTTTATCTCGTTGCGTGTGAATCATTTCGGGATTAAAGAGACAGTTCAGATTACCATGCATAATTCTTTTTCCAGGGAAGCAGAATATGTTAAGTTTCTAAGATGTGTTGATCTTGGCAAGTATTTATCAGCGACGTATTTTATTTTTGGGATTACATACGTCTGCGTGAGGAGGTCTCGTAACTGGGGGTCAGTTCTCGGGAGGGCTTAATTTGCGTTTCTGTGAGTTGGAGACAGGCCTAACTAACTCTTGGCTTGCATGCATTCAGTGCTTTTTTCGTTGAGCTGCCAGCAAAGGGAGGCTTTGTGGTTCAGGGGGGAGTGTAAAACGGAGAGTGATTTTTTTTTTTTTCCTTTGTGCAGGGTTGAGGGGGTGAATTCTTCCCTTCTTTTTTCTCCCTTGTTGTCTCCTCCATTTGGCCTTGAAAACAAAGGCCAGTGCCTTGGCTTTGATTTACGCCAGTAGGGTTTTTTTGAGGGGTGGGCGGGGGGCGGGGGGGGGGGGGGGGTGGGGGGGGGGGGGGGGACGTGGGACAATTTTTTTTTGCTTCCTTTACCTGAAGAGGAAATAAATGTGATGCCTCTCATTATATTTTTTTGTAAGCTTTCCTTATATTTTGGATAATGCCTTAGACTATTTAGAGTTTTTTGGTTATATTAAGAATTCGAGATCAGGTTTCGACCACACACTGATGTTCCCTTAATGGCAGGTGTCGAGCAAGACAGAGTCGTCGTAGCTCCTGTAGCTTCGGCTGCCCGGCCTTCTTTTAGTCGGGGTTTTTTGGTTTCTTTGTTGGCCGCTAGATTTTTTTTTTTTTCTTTGTGGCTTCAGTAGACATCTGTTTGGAGTCTTACATTGGCCACAGATGTCACAGGTGTCGCGTAAACGTTCAACAGTGCCATTGCTTTTCATTTCATCTTTTGGATGTTAGTCATCCCTCCCGTAAGTTTTATTAAAACGTATCACGAGCGAATTTGAATTTTGTTTTTTCTCCCATGGAAAAGTTTGCATAGATTTTAGTATCTCAGTCCGTGACGTGGAATCATTTTTCGGTGATACATTTTATTTTCAGCTTTTTGATGCTACAACTAGATTTAGGGGAGAGTTTGGGCAAATTTGGATGCGTGAATTATGACACTGCGCTTTTTTTCAGAATTTGTTGCATTTTGAGGGCTCTTGCACAATGGCATTGTTGTATATTCAGTTGTTCTGGTAGTGTGGTAGTGCCAATATCAGATGAGGTGTGAGTTTTTCTCTTTTTTTTTCTTTTTTTTTCCGGGTCCATGAGCATATGTCGCAAGGTACGACAATTGTATGGCACTTGTGTTTTTTTGGAGAGTTACCATGAGTTTCGGCAAGTATCTCCAAGTCTCTATCACATGGGAATTTGGTTTTTGCTCATGGTTGTTTTTGTGGCAAGGTTGCTAGTGATAGGAGACTTGATTAAGTTTCAGGTGGCCTGTGCCGAAGTGAATAAGGGGAAGTTTTTGTTTTGACGCTCCGGGTTTTTGGTTTTGTTTGTAGTAAGTTATGGCACACTGATGATTTTTTCTAGGATTCTCTGGTATTTTGTGGCAGTTTTTGCTTTTTAGAGCAGAATTATGCCAAACCGGTAGTTTACAGTTTTTGCCTGTGACATGAGCTCCTTAGGGATGTTTTTCGAGGTTTGGCACAATTTTTAGAGTCCGAACACGAGTAGCATTAGGGTATAATATTTTTACCATGTGTGTGTGTGTGTGTGTGTTTTTGTTTTTTTTTGGAGAGGCTCCAAAATCCTAAGCCTGTGGTGGAAAGAACCATGTTTGAGTCCGCTGTTTTGGATTTTTGTGGAACATGGAGGCTTCAGTTATTTGGTTGCATTATGATTCTTTGGTCAGTATGTTTTTTTCCCGTGCCAATGGAAACCTTCTTGAGAGAAGGTATATGGTAATATTTTTAGGTGTGTCAGCTAGATACTTTCAGTGCATCTTCGGAGAATGGAATTTTTTATTTGCCCCGCTTGGAGGTATAACGATTGGGGTACGTGGTCTTTTATCCCATATGTGGGTATTGATGAAATGGGGGGGAATATTTTGTTTTCCTTGGGTGGTATTAATAATATGGTGGTAATGTGGGTTGTTGTATTATTGTTGTTTTTTGTGTGGAGTCACAATTTTGAGTGCACGTTTCCCATAACGGCAGGTGAATTGTGTTTATAATGCTGTTTTAGCTGATGATGTTATTTTCGAACCAGGTATATTGATATAGTTCTCGAGACAAGCATTTTCTTTTTGGTACTATAGTAGATTCACATCACCCGTGCATCTGATGTCTAGGCCAGTCCCTTGGCGAAGCTCCTGATTGGCTGTCGATAAGCCAATCACAGGACTTGAAACTCTCGGTCTCTCTCGAGAGTTCACATAGGCAGGATGTATGTTCCACCTCTCCTAAGGGATACGTCTTTCAAAAATATCCCTCAGGAAAGGTGGAACATACTTCCTACCTATGTGAACTCTCGAGAGAGACTGAGAGTTTCCAGTCCTGTGATTGGCTTATCAACAGCTAATCAG
>NC_061108.1:49493042-49503042 GCF_015104395.2 Macrobrachium nipponense
TGAGGTTCTTCCAAAGGTATGTATATGTATATACATATATATATATATATATATATATATATATATATATATATATATATATATATGTAATCTATATAATATATATACATATACATATGAATACTTGATCACGAAGTATATAAAACGTGATGCAGTGTATAAATAAAGGTTTTTGCCACGAAGGAAAAAAATGAAAAGCGAGATAACCAAGCACTTTCGGTCTAGTTCGACCCTTTACTCAGGCACAACTGTTCTTACAGAGGAAAAAACATAGTCAAAGTAGGTTTAATATCCAAACTGACACTACAAGATTAGCAATAAGGTCGATTTCACTCTACAGAAACGAGGAAACGCCTGAGGGCAGCCGCACTTTGGAGGATACAACGCGTCAACAGTGACTTACCCAGAAAACAGTACATTTTGAAGAGAGGAGGAGGCATATACAACTTATTATCATGAAATTTACAAAAATGTTCCCCAAAAAATTATTAATGAAAAAACAAAACAAAAATAAATATGTCGAGCAAGAGAGAGAGGGAGAGAGAATATCGAGCAAGAGAGAAAGAGAAGGGGGGAAGAGAAGAGAGGCGAGAGAGATGAGAGAGAGAGAAAAAGAGAGCAAAAGAGCGAGAGAGAGAGAGAGAGAGAGAGAAAGAGAGAGAGAAAGGGGAGGAGAGAGAGAGAGAGAGAGAGAGAGAGAGAGAGAAATAATAGCTATATACATGTGGGACTAATTTATTAGCAGTTCATTTATTTTAAGGTCCTTCATAAACATTTTACAAATATACGGTCCAAATGGTACATTCCCGGACTAAGATTTAGGTTTTTTTTATTGGTGATTTGTGTAATTGCTGATTCCAGTAAATTTCTTGAAACATAATCATTAGATCTAGCAATTACAGAGGTATCACCCCTATTAATACAATGAGATTTTTCACTCAGATGGATAAACAGTGCATTTGAAGTCTGGGCTATTCTAACTGAATACATATGCTGCTTAATACGTACACATTAATTTTTACTTGACTGACCAACGTAAAACGATGGGCAATCCTTACAAGGAATTTTGTAAATGATGTTGTTATTTGTTATGGGACTATTCTTAATTAGCATATCTTTAATGGTATTGTTATAAGAGAACACTACATTAACATTAAACGATTTGAATATTGATTTCATGGTTTCAAATCCACGAAAGTAAGGTAAGTTAAGTACATTTTTAGGCATTTCTTTTTCATTAATAGCAACACTGTAAAACATTTTGTGAGCTTTTTGAATATCACACTTGTCCCCTTAAAATGGTACAGATATGTAGATGACATCTTAGTAGTCTTACCTGTTGGTATCGATGTAAGTGATTTATTGTCTAAATTGAATAATTTAGTGCCATCCATAAAATTTACTGTTGAAATTGATAATAACAATGTCATCCCTTTCCTAGATGTACTAATACATAGAGAATCTTTCCAATGTAAATTCAGTATTTATAGAAAACCCACAAATAATTTAACATATGTACATTTTTATTCTGGCCACCATCTTAATATTAAAATTTCAATTTTTTCTTCTTTGTTCCTACGTGCTTTGCGTATCACAAGTCCACAAAATCTTGACCAAGAAATAGAACACATAAAAAAAGATAGGAAACGATCTCTGCTACCCACCTCATTTAATTGATTTATGTTATCAAAAAGCTCACAAAAAGTTTTATAGTGTTGCTATTAATGAAAAAGAAATGCCTAAAAATGTACTTAGCTTACCTTACTTTCGTGGATTTGAAACCATAAAATTAATATTCAAATCGTTTAATGTTAATGTAGTGTTCTCTTATAACAATACCATTAAAGATATGCTAATTAAGAATAGTCCCATAACAAATAACAACATCATTTACAAAATTCCTTGTAAGGATTGCCCAGCGTTTTACGTTGGTCAGTCAAGTAAAAATTTATTTGTACGTATTAAGCAGCATATGTATTTAGTTAGAATAGCCCAGACTTCAAATGCACTGTTTATCCATCTGAGTGAAAAATCTCATTGTATTAATTGGGGTGATACCTCTGTAATTGCTAGATCTAATGATTATGTTTCAAGAAATTTACTGGAATCAGCAATTATACAAATCACTAATAAAAACAACCTAAATCTTAGTCCGGGAATGTACCATTTGGACCCGTATATTTGTAAAATGTTTATGAAGGACCTTAAAATAAATGAACTACTAATAAATTAGTCCCACATGTATATAGCTATTATTTCTCTCTCTCTTCTCTCTCTCTCGTTCGTCTCTCTCTCTCTCTCTCTCTCTCTCTCTCTCTCTCTCTCTCTCTTGCTCGATATATTTATTTATTTTTTTCGTTTTTTCATTAATAATTTTTTTGGGAACATTTTTGTAAATTTCATGATAATAAGTTGTATATGCCTCCTTTTTTTTCAAAATGTACTGTTTTCTGGGCGAGTCATCTGTTGACCGCGTGTGTATCCTCCAAGGTGCGGCTGCCCTCAGGCGTTTCCTCGTTTCTGTAGAGTGAAATCGATCTTATTGCTAATCTTGTAGTGTCAGTTTGGATTTAAGCCTACCCTGACTATGTTTTTTCCTCTGTAAGATCAGTTGTGCCTGAGTAAAGGGTCGAACTAGACCGAAAGTACTTGGCTATCTCGCTTTTAATTATTTTCCTTCGTGGAAAAAAACTTTATTTATACATATATATATATATATATATATATATTATATATATATATATATATATATATATATATATATATATATATATTACACAAACTCTTAAAACGAATACATCAGGATTCCTGGTCTTCACAGTATAAATGGGAGAAAGGTTTTCCATGTAGGGTTTTATATCACCGTATGAGAGACAAACGGACACCTTCCATTAGTTTATTGGATTATAAAAGAGAGAAGGGAGGTTCAAAGCTACCTTTCAGCGTTGAGAAAGGGCTAGAAAAAGTGACTCAAAAGATTTAGAGCCTGATGAAAAGGAAATAATATATTTTTCTTTTAATTTCAGTGCAGAAGGGATGGGCGATACCAGTATTCAATTGAGCTCAGTAGGCTGTAAGCAATTGATTGCAATATTGAAAATTTGCTTTTGTCCCTCAGGAAAAGTTTGTCATTATTAGGTATTACTAGTATGATATTTCTGAGGCATATGTTAAGAGTCTTTAATTCTTTACATCTTCATAGAATATGAATGTTGGATTTTGCTTCCATGGAACAGAGAAAGTTATGGGCAATTAGATGGAGAAATATCGAACATTATTTGACAAGAGTAGAAGAGGTTGCTCGTGTAGCATGTGTAGCACCGTTAACATCAGATCGTGTGTCTCTAAAAATACTAAATCAGAACGAATGAAGTGAGTTGAGGTAACTTAAAGATAGAATTCTGACACTTCCATTTATCTATAGTTTCTTCGTGATATTTTCTTCAATTCTTTTCCAAGGTATTTGAAGTTTTTGTGCTGTTATGTGAAACATAGCTTAGCCCTAATGTTCATAAGCACTGTCAACCCTTTGGTCTAATGGAGCTTTATACTTTTGGATCCGCGGATCTTAAGGCGTTTTGTACCATAGCTTAACATTCCTCTTCTTGCTCCATTGTTATTTTCTCTGTTTTTTCACGAGGGTTTTATTATTCTTTTTATTTACTTTATTTCTTTCCCTAGGGCCTTGCCATACTCTCATCTACTTGCTAAATGCATGTTTAGTTTGTTCCGTTTGTGATATTTTGGTGTTTACCAAATGGTGCAAATTATTTAAGAGAAACTGTATTGATGGCTGTGACGACCGCGCCTCCAGTATACAGTTTAGCGCGATTTTCCCATTTTTCCATTCTCATGGATCTAGATCTCGTAACCTAATGAAAAGTCTGTTCTCTGAGCTTTGCTTTCATTTCCGATCTAATTCTGTACTCAATGTTTCCAGTGTTCATTGCCCTGCTACTCTGCTGACACCCGCTTAAACTAATTCCTTCCATGTATTTCTTGCCAGGACCAAATTTAATCACGAATAATGGAGGAATTTGTAGACGAACTTGCTCACATTCTAATGACGTCTATATTACCTAATTGGCAAAAGATTCACTAGCTTTTCCTTTTAAAACATAATAGTTCAATCTGGTTAAAGAACAGTGACACCACTGATCCTGTAAATCAATGTTTTCTTTTTTTTTCTTGTAGTCTCAGCGAGGTACTCGGAATTGAAACCTTTGATAGGAAACAAATATGTTTTTGTGGTTAGCTTCACTTCTCTTCTTTAAGCCAGTTTCTCCCTTTTTATCAAACCTGGATAAAATGTATTGTTGTATCGATGCAATATCTTTTCCCTTCACTATTTCTTGTGTCATTCTTAGAGTTTTGCTCTTGCACCTGTGCTTTTTTTTATTGTTTTTTTTTTTTACTTCATGACCTTCCTCAGTTCATATGTAATTTCTTAATATGTTTCTTCCTTTGCTGGTGAATAAAAATAACTTATATAACTTATGAGCAATTTCATGACTAGGAATCAATTGCTCCTCGACTTGCTGCAACTTTGGTTTTGATAGCCCATATTAAAATAACCACCTTCAACAATTAAATTCAGCCTCTGTCCATGTCACTAAATAAGGTACTCAAGTCGATTTTGGAGATTTCATAGATCAAATGTGTATGTCTCCCTTGGAAAATGAGTCATTTTGTAACTATGTGGTCAATCCTTTTTTTATTTATTTATTTAATTTTTTTTTTTTTTTTTTTTTTTTTTTTTTTTTTTTTTTTTTTTTTTTTTTTGCATTTCGCTTACTGGTATTTGGAATGTTTCTTTCTAGGTTTTACTCGTCGACAAAATTGAATGAAAGGCAACATGTCTAATCGTTGATCTTGTATTTCCCGCTTCTGTAGTCTTATTCTGCGCATGGTGGTATTGTGTTGACCAGTCCTCTAGACGTGTCCATATAACACCCACAACATTATTTCCTGCGCTTGCCCGCTGAAATGAGCAGCCCTCGAATTGCCCGGTTTATTGATTTTCTTTCCCCCGCTGCTAAGATTTGTAATTCTTTTCTAAGGATTTTAATGCCAATTGTAATTATCGTGGTTCTAAATTTTGCTTCTTTCCGCAGTCTTTGCTAGTAAGGATATAAGGTTTCTATTCAAGTTGATTTCTGCACTAGAAAACTTTTGAAATCATGCTAGTCCCTGACGTATTCATATGCGAACTTCGTTCGTATTAATACGATGATTTATTTGGGATTCATTGAAGGTATAAGTAACAAGTAAAGTTTTACATTTCTTCCTATTTGGTATGTCATTTTCTACGCGGCCGTCTTTGTGCACAAAGGTTTTACTTTTCACCTAAGATTTTGCGTGTCAAGCAAGATATTTAATTTCATGACTTAAAGGGAGTATTTTCATCATGGGCATAAAAGTGTGCACCTGTGCGTGTATCGGCGGGGCGCACGTCGGACGTGTGTGCCACTAAAGAGCCCCACCCTTCGTGCCGTGACAAAGCAGAGTTGCGGAGGGCGACTTCCACCTCCCGTGGAGTGAACACTACTGCTTTAAGTGCCCGAGACCCCACTAGAATATTCCAAGTGTTGAAAGTTTGCAACCCTTTTGTTTTATTCACGCGGGACCTTTACCCTTCCTCAAACAAATTATCATCATCATCATCGATATTATTGCCTTTGGTATTCATGTGGGTACAGGTTGAAGGATGAACGGGTATTGTCGTAATTGTAGTATATGTAATTGTATATTTCATTGTATAAGGAATCACTTCTTTGTTATGGAGAAGACTCCTTGGCGCTGCAGTTTTCCATAACCATGTTTCTTTTACCAGTTTTAAACCTAAGCTGCCATTCATACAGCCTACGACTGTTCGCGATACTTGGATATTTTGATGACTTCTGAGTTTCTTTCGATTAAAGCTTTTCCTTCGACTTTAATTAAAGATCTTCAGGTCGATAACATGAGCATTGAATTTGATATTGTCTTCAGACGCAAAAAATTCTTCCCTTCTCTTCTTTTCCCTCGCCTAACAATTTTGATTAGAAATTGATCGGTGACAGGAAGACTCAAGGCTAAACATATTTGCTTTACATTGCCTTCATTTCCATTTGTTTATCCCTTATAATAAATTGCATTATGTTCAATGCCTCTGACGTTATTCAAGATATCTTCGCATCCTTTGTCTGCAAGAATTGGGCTTTTGAACGTTAGGAACAAAGACCCTTGGCACTTGAATTATTCATGTATGTAATGGTTCATCTTTTAAGATTTTTAGTAAAATATTTCTGATATATGTGCGTAGGGAGGTTTCACATCCATTTTGTGATTACTGGTGTTTTGCTTTGCAGCATATACATAAATTTTCCGAATTTATCAAACACTTTGGTGTAGATATTGAAGAAATGTTATCAATTACAATGCAAAACATTCCAAGGTTGTCTTTCGTTAGTAATCACAGATATTTTACGTAAGGGATGCCATGAATATTTTTCTTAGTTCAGTGTCTAAATGACTGTTATTTCAAAGTAAGAGGTTTTCAACACCAATCGAATGTTGATAGAAAAGCGACTCCTTTTTCTATTATTTATACATTGTAACTTCGTTGAACTAGAACGAGATGAAACGTAACGTATGCAAATACTATTTGATTAAAAAAACGGCGGAATTGCAAAATGGTGCTGCTTTACTGCTTGTATCCTGAGAGAGGGAAGGGAAGTGGAGTGTGCAAGCGTTTGTGTAGAATCACAGGCATGGGTAACGCCCCTGTAAAGTTGGTGTCACACGGACTCATTTTTTTCGTGTCGTCTTGTGATGCTTTGTCACCACAAAGGGGACCGAAAGGTGTGCGCGATTAAACACGGGTGGAATCGGCCCCTTCCGTAAACAGGTATTTTTCTTACCGTCCAATTCGGAGATTTTTCAATTGCGGTACCCTCACCTTGGAGTGAGTCGGACAGGCTTCTCCTGTTACTTCCTTTCTAAATGAAGGTGCGAGTTTGTGGCTGCAAGATGGCAAATATGTGCGACTGCATTTCTTCACCCTCAATAACTTTAAACGAACGACGGAATTTAAAGAAGAGATAAGGTTCTGCGGCGGCACTCTTCCTTTGCTACTACGGATAAAGCTGAAGCCTTATTTTACCATGGTTTAAATGGAGAGCAAATTTAAGAACATATTTGTATTCAACATTCTCCCTGGTATTATTACCCCATTAACTTCCGTAGGTGATACATAAAGGAAGTTAAACCTTGTCAGAAAAGTTCAGTGATTGTTTTGAAGACCAATCAACTCGACATTACATTTGGGAGTAAAGGAACTCAAATCATAAAATTTTTAAAGATATTTTAACTCAAAGCCAGAGAGAAGAAGAGAGAGAGAGAGAGAGAGAGAGAGACTCTGTCTGGCTTTGTAGTAAAATAGCATTAAACATTTTATGATTAGAGGTCCTTTATTCCCTATCGTAATGTCGAGTTGATTGGTCTTCAAAACAATCACTGAACGTTTCTGTCAAGGTTTAACTTCCTTTATGTATCACGTAAATAAGTTGATTTGGGCAATAATTTGAGGGAGTGTGTTAAATACAAATGCTTTCTTACATAAAGTGCCCCAGATCTTCCAGACTTCATATGCATTAGGTTCAATAGTTAACCATGTGCTCGATGCAAGAAGCATGAGTATTTCAGTCAAAAATGGCCAAATTACAAGCCACGTGATGTTGACCTTGTTCCAGGAGTCGTGCAACAGGTATGCGAATTTTCTTCTCGGGGTTACGCAAGCCAAAGCTAAGCAATAGAACAGATTTAATGAGAAGTGTTTCAAGATCGAAACTTCTGCAATGTACTCTTACACCGGCTGCATATGAAATGAGTTATGTTTCCAAAATGAATGAATTTCGAACATAGATAATCATAGCTGTTACAGAATTTAGGAAGAGATCTCTCGTTGACACAGCCACTGGCAAGACTAATCGTTGTGCAGTGCAAGTTCTTAAAAACTGAACATGAGCATGGCAAAAGCTGAATTCTTAGTAATAATTTCATCACATATTCAGGAAGCATATTGTTGATGCTTATAACTCTCTTATGGAATTGTCGCTTTGCAGTTACATTCATAGTTATCGCCTACGTCAGGTACATTTTACTCTGAGGATTAGGCGACTATTCAAAGCAAAATGTAAGTTATTATTAAATAAAATCTGAATGTAAAATGAAATATAAGTGCGAATAATGCAAGGGGGAAAAAACGGCTTTTCAATTTTTTGCCTGGTCTTGCAGCGACGTTTATTTTTACGTTGGTTTCAGTTTATTAATATAACACCTTATGGATGAAGACTTATGTTTCTCATGTCGTGCCTTTCCTGGGTGATATTTGTTTTATTATTTGATCTTCATGAAAAATAGTATTTATTTAATTCTATGTACATTATGTTTGGTTGGATATTTATATAGTAGTTAAGAATCTTAAGAGAGAGAGAGAGAGAGAGAGAGAGAGAGAGAGAGAGAGAGAGAGAGAAATCTACTTCCCTTAGGTATCATATCATACTTTGCTCTTTAGATTTCCTCAGCTATGCGTCACCTCCCCTCTTTCGAACTCGGAAAACATGGTATTTGGCTTCATCTCATATGCTGCAGGAGATCTGGACAATCAGTTTTTCAGTATCTTCTCTCCTACGACATGTGTGTATTATATATATATATATATATATATATATATATATATATATATATATATATATATATATATATATGTAAGTGTATATATAAATATATACATGTTATATATATACACATATATATACATATGTATACACTATATATAATCGTTAATAAAGGGAAGAGGGCACACACATTGATGATTATTAATATGGATGGATTGACTCTCACTACTTGCACTAAGCATATATAGTATGTATTTTATGTATTATAATATATATAGTATATATATATATATATAATAATATATATAATATATATATATATATATATATATATAGACCCTGTGAATCAGTTGTTCCAGCCTCGGATCAATACCACGGAGTTAGGGTGGCGTTGGGGGTTGTGGAGCACAAGGCATTTTCTTGAAAAATCTTTCGTGTCAGTTGATCTAAGCTATGCTGTTTGTCAACTATGATGGATAATAGCAGAAGTACAGAGGAACGTTATGATAGGAAAATCATCCCAAAAACCAAAAATCCTCCTTAAAAGCGAAAGAACACACTCCAGAGCCATACTCTCAAAAATGAAAAGTACTTAATTGATTTATATATATACGAGTATATATATAGATATATATATATATATATATATATATATATATATATATATATATATATAATATATATATATAATATATATATATATATAGTATATATATATATATATATATAAGTATATATATATATATATATATATATATATATGTGTGTGTGTGTGTGGGGGGGGGGCTGCCGAGCCGTATGTGTGTAAATTGGCCATAGAAGGTAATAAGTACGGCAGATTTATTTGGTGAGATTCTCTCTTTCCAATGACTATCGTTCTTATACCCAGGTAAACTATCTACTTACTTGTCTTTGGTTCCCTTAAATTCATTTGAAAACTTTGAAAACTATATTATTCATATTAAAGCGTAATTTATTCACAACATGCTGCTGTCAACAAGACACGAAAACAGAATAGAGGAGAGCGCTGCATAATTTGATATGCCCCATTGTATTTGTTCGTAAACCACTTCAGGGTTCTTTGACTGTTAGTAACGTTAGTGGTCCAATACCACTGAAGCAATTAGTCAGTCTCGTTTTCTGAATGTTATAATTTTTTTTACAATAGTCAGAAATGAGCCGCTGTGCTTATAATATAAATGAGGAAATAAATAGATAATTAAATATATATATATATATATATATATATATATATATATATATATATAGATATATATATGTATATTATTATGTTTATATTAAGAGAGAGAGAGAGAGAGAGAGAGCATATTATATTCTCG
>NC_061108.1:49508042-49518042 GCF_015104395.2 Macrobrachium nipponense
TTTCCTTTCAGCATCATGGCTACAATACAGGAAGATAGTAGAAAGGCTAATTTTGTATGATTGCGCTTTCAACTTTAACCATTAAGATGGGATGAATTCTGTTTCTCCTACCGATTAACATTACTTAAGAATTTTGGGTTTGTGTCTGGATATAGCGGTGAGCAATCGTAAGTGTTATAAAAATATTGTTGTTTCTCCAGCTTGAAGTTCTTATCATGTCTAATTTTACTCTTGTAAGATAAGTGTAAAATCTTTGAGTGATAATTTTTGTTGAAATTGGTATCGGAAGGCTGAGATTTTTCTTTTAAATGCAAGTTTTGTCAACATAATTAACAGGTGAATTCTTTGTCTGAGGTTAAATTACCATGTCAATGACAAAACCTAGTTTAATGACGATTGTTGATTTGTTTCTTTCAAGATACAGAAGGCTTATCATCTTTGGAAAAGGAATTGATTTCATATGGCGCTGAATAACTATACCCAGCTAAAAGCTATGGTTCAGAGATTTTATACTACATCAGAAAATAAATACAATTCTGCTTCTGAGAAAACCCTTTATAGATTAAATTTGGTCACATAAATGGTGGGCTCATAGGAATCTCAGCTTTGCTGCCAAACCCAGGTTAAGTCACCAGGTTCAGTAGCCTCTTAAAAAGCACTCTCATACCATGAACCTAAATGTCACTCATGTCTCCACCACATGGTCTCGAGCCATGTGGGTGACAGATCACTTGTAGCTACTGTGCAGCCTGCAATCCATAATAAACTGAGTCAGAGCCAACAAATAAAGTTTGTTTCCTTACACTGGTGACTTAGGCAGTTTGGAAGACTGGCATGGTTCTCATGCCAAACCCCTTCCTGACTAATGGACTAAATATTCAGTGGCTTTACTCTCAAGAGACAGCCTAAGGTCAGCCTCCATTAAATTGGACTAACAATAGCCTTGCCTACCAATCACAAAAAGCTGTTAATGGATTAAATAGGATATTGCAATCCTGGCTTGCTCCCCCTTGATGGTCCAAGTTCTTCCTCAGTAAGCCGATAGAGTAGTTTTTCTATCAAACTGTGCAATTTATAGACTAACTTCTGCCATTTCTACCAATATAAAAAGCCACTAATGAACTAATGAGGCATATTATCTTTGGCTTTACTCATTGAAGAGAGTTTACATCATTTCAACAGCATGATGGACTTGACACAGTTCTTTCACCATACCCTTAGTGACTGAAAATCTAACTACTGCCATCCCTTTCGCTATAAGGCAGTGGTTCCTAAAGTTTTTCCGTTCCAATACCCCAAAGTTCAACTCTAATTCAACCTGATACCCCCTCTCCAATATCAGTCTGCTGATAATTCTCTATGTTTGACATACAGAAAAGAAAAGAACATTTCACATAAACCTGAAAAAAACCAATGCAGAACCTACCTGCTCTATGGTCTAGAAGCGACTGAGTGTTCCCGTCTCCTTGAGGCATGCCAATGTGAAGCTCCCCAGCCACACAAAATATCTTACTGTACTATGTAATAAAAGAATAGACACCAATAGCCTAAATAACGTATCAGTAAATGTATGACTACTCATAAGGCAACACAATGCACTCAGCTGCTTGAGGGGAGAGGGTTTACAGTGCTGGAAATCAGGGAAACCTGAAGATGATCAATTTTGAGCCCACACCACGATTTGAACCGAGGAAACCCCTTAGTTTAATATTATCAGGATGCCTTTTTTGATACTCCCAAGAACTGGTTTTGATACCCCCTGCGGTTATTGAGGCTCTACTTTAGGAACATCTGCTATAAGATGATTGGGTAAGAAAACCTAATAAAAATGCCAAACAAAGAGCAGGCAAACATGAAGACAATAAACTCCACTTGCCCCATTCTCAACTACTGAACCATCAGTCTGGCTCTGGAGTGCATACTACAATCTCTCTTTTGAAACATCACAAGTGTGATTAATAGGGCAGACTTTTCTGGATTGCAGTCTTGACACCCAATACAAGAAGATTGAATATAATGAACTACTCAAGCTCTTGATATACAAGCTCTCACTGCCACTGCCCACCTGTGCCCAAGCCATTGAACTACTCAACATGGGGGACACAACAGCAAGGTCATCTTGGAAAGAACTTGAGTCCCTCCTGACATTCTGGGACCTCCTTGCTGATAGAAAACTTAAGGTCAACCTGAGAGGGAAATAGGGCCCCACTGACTGTCATGCAACACCAGGGGTGCCCTCCTCATTGGTGAAGAAACACTGATGGTGGTCCACCTGAAGAGGGTAGAGGAGTTGCTGGAGGCCTCCTAAGCCTCCCAGTATAACACTCACAACATCTGTGCACCCAGAGACTATAAGGACCAAAATAACAGTTTGACCCAAGCTAACACTGAGAAAAAGTGCCCTTCAAAACAAGAGACAAAATGGGTGCCTCCATCCACCATTTCTTTCCATATACCAACATATGTAAGTTTGGCAAAGCAGTGAAGAATTGTGTCCCAGAATACAGCTGGGGAAAAAATGACCAGGCAGCCACTCAAGATAAATGTGTGTGATTGCTGCAAGCTCAACTGACACCAACTCCACCAGATCAAACCTGACTATGTCTCTGGAAGGAAGTTCCTGGTGGTCATGGGCATCTTCAACCCCATGGGGACAGCACGCATTGATTGATGTGCAATAATTTTATTGGCAATCCTTTGGCACATGCATAAATATTACTATTTCACTCCATGCTATTGCAATTAATTTTGTGGGAAAGCATTTCAGATTACTCGAATGGGAGAGGAAGGAATAATAGTCACTCATAAGACTTAACCCCATGTCCATAAATATATACAAGAAATGTTGCTGATTTTATTTCTTATCGTTTATGATATAATGTTAGCTGTAATTGTAATTTTACAATATCAGGTGCCAAGAATATTAGAGCGACCATTTACAACTCGGTAAAAATAAATTGGTATTTTTACAAGTTTCTCAGCAAAGAGGCCCCAAGCAGGCTTTGAGATATTTACTTTCAGCTTCTTGTGGTAGGTATGGAGAATTCTTGAGAATTTTTTTATACTTTGAGCATTTGCATATCTTCCTCTTTCAATAGATATGTGTTATTTTTTTAAATTAGCAGACCTTAAAGTTTGTCCATTCATGTGATGGTGTTAAAGTTTATTTATATAGCATGTGAGGGTTGATTCCATTTTACCAGTATCACCAATGGGCCACCAAAGACCCCCCTTACACCACTCTACAACTTGTTGCCACCAATTGTCGCTTATATCATCATATGGTCATTGGACCATCATCTTCCACTTCAGGAAGAAAAATTACTAGTGGTACTTCACGTTGCTGACTTCCAGATCCTCATGCCTGTCACCAACTTTGGGTTACTTGCATACATTGCCCAGTGCCACCTAATGAACCTTATCTCCTTCTAGATGGCACTTCTCATCACTAGACCCAACTAGCCAACTGTCTCTCTGATGGGCCCAGTAGACCACCTCACCCTTCTATGAGAAAATGCTTTTAAGCCTTGGTTACCAGCAGCAAGGCATACACTACCACGAAAAATTTTTTTACCACATGCCCTCAGTAAAACTCTGCCAAAGAAAAAGCTTCAAAGAAATGAAATGGAATTCTGGTGCCACATTCCAAAGCCAGTGGGTAACACCCTTGAAGACCTCCACATGTGTGTTTTCTGTGTCAACAACAACTTCCTCATCCCCAGAAATAGGGAAGAACGCCAAAATAACAATGGTGCTATGCTATCTGTATTCAACGATACTGGTCCAGTAGGGATGCCTTAACAAATGTGTTCTCAGGTATTATCCATCAAATTCCTGTCATCAAGTATCATCAAGCGACTTCTGCTTTACTCAGCTGCCAAGAATTACTTAATTCCTACCTGCAGAAAGCAAGTACAGGAATTATCAGGAATAGTGACTTGATATCATTGATTCCTCAGTAGAAATAGCAACTCTCAGCTGGAGCACTGCACAAAATAATGTCTTCAAAGCCACACTTACAACCTGGCAAACTTGGGCATTCCCTAACCCCTGGGCCAGATTTATGCTCAGAAGAAATGCAAGTAAAATCGTGGTGGTTGCTGTAATTGAGTCATTATTTAACTGCACAACACAACCTGTAAGTTTATTTAGCAGAAACAATAGCAAACAGAAACTGAAACCCCTTCGCTGTCCATCTGAGTATTAGAACTCTTGAGACACTTGAGGTACTCCTTTCACCATCCTAATGGTGAAAAGTTCATCTAGCATGAAGTGCCAAACAAGTAAAATAACCCATCATAAGGAATCCAGTATCAGCAGTTTCCCTAATCTAGACAGTAATTTGATAAATCTACATCAGTATCATGGTAGTCCCACCCCTATCTGATGGATACAGATTCATGGCAATAGAGTGATCCAATATTGTTGTTGGAAGCGATGGTGCTTGTTTGTGCTGAGGCACTCCTTAACAGTTTGGTCAACCATTTCAGCATTCCAGATGATATAGCATCCAACAGGGGGCCGTTATTCATCTACACAGTACAAACTTCCCTAGCTAGATTAATGGGGTAAATCATTCATCACACCATAGCCTATAATTCAGCTGCCATTGTCTTGAAAAAAGGAAGCACATATCCCAAATGATGCCTTCATTGTCAGATGCTATTGACTTACCTAGAAGTCACAATTGCCCTTGGTCCTCCCTGGGTTACCACATTACCCAAAGAAGGAGTTTACACCTCTTCCACAGAAATGGTATTCAGCAAAACTATCTGCATTCCCAAAGAATATTTTCTTGCCCAGTGCACCAGTCAAGGAAAAGAACTTTCAAGACTTGACAAAATCTTTGGAAAACAGCCTGTTGGTCATATTACAACTGGTCAGAGCCTGCTATTATTTATCTTAATCCCGTGCATGAATTTCCTTACAGGCTTGGCCTCAGTTATGCAAACCAGATCTTCTTCTTTGTCTTTAGCTTTTACCAATCTCTATATGAAGTCGCTGTTCTGTGTAAGCCTTCTAAATCTTCTTCTGTCCTGCGTATCCTGTTCTCTTAACCCTTTTTCCCACGCCATTTGCTGCGCTACCTTTCCAGCTTAATCTTGGCCTTCCCTCCTCCTCCTCCTACTCACCTGCATGCCCATGACCCTTCTACACACATGATCCTCCTTTTTCTGCATGACATGACCAAACGACTGTAATCTTCTTTGCTGAATCTTCTTTGACACTTCTACCACTTTGACTGTCCCTCTAATATAATCGTTTCTGATCCTATCCTCATCTCTGACACTTACAACTTCCTTTTTTGAGCTCTCTTTATTGACCACGTCTCAGCCCCATAATGCTGGTCTAACTACACTTTTATAACACCTTCCTTTTACTTTTGTACTAATACTCTTGTCGCATAATATTCCCAATGATCTCCAGTTCATTCAAGCACACTGTATCCTGTGTTTTATTTCCGAGTCCATGCATTCATCCTCCATCACATAGGACTCAAGGTACTTGAAAGTAGTAACCATCTTGATGTTGTCTAAACCTAATTTAAATGCACCCTGTTTTCCTTCCTCTCCTATCCACAGATATTCTGTCTTAGCTTTGCTTATCCTTAAACCTAGATCTTCAAGTGCCTGTCTCCACAACTCTAGTTTTATCTCCACCCTTGCTCTAATCAAGTCTACCAAAACATCATCATCAGGAAACATCACATTCCATGGGACTTCTCTGACCTCTGATGTATAACATCCATCAAAAAATCAATGATGTAGGGGCTGAGAGTTGAACCTTGATGTAAACCAACTTTAAACTACACTTTTCTGTTTTTCCCACGGTGCTCCTTACTTGAGTGGTAACCTCTGCATACATACCCTGGACTACTTTAACATACTTTTCTGAAACACCCTTCTCTCTCATACATCTCCACACTTCTTGCCTAGGTACCCGATTATATGCCTTCTCCAGATCAATAAATGCTAGATTTAGCCCTCCCTGTTTTTCTGCATGTTTTTCCATTGTTTGACTTAATGCAGAAATTTCATCTACTGTACCCTTTCCCAGCATAAACCCAAATTGTTCTTCACTTATTGTTGTTTCATCCCATGTTCTTTTCTCTATAATTCGTTCATATATCTTCGTATTATGAGATATGAATTTTATCCCTCTGTAATATATGCAGTCTTGTATATCCCCCTTTCCCTTAAAATATTGGGACCATAATACTGTTTCTCCAACTGTTCGGTATTTTTTCTTAGTGGTAGATCTTTGAAAAGAGGTCCTAGATTATATCAACCTTCACAAACATTGCTATACCTCAACTGGTATCCCATCAAGTTCAATAGCCTTTCCATTTTCCATCGTGTCGAGCAGTATCTTCACTTCTTCTCTGGTGATATCTGGAGCTCCTCTCGTGGGTTTCCCTCTTCTCTTATTCTTCTGGGGTTCTCTTCGCTTAATAGTTTATCAAAATGTTCTTTCCATGTTACGCTTATACTTTCTTCGCTTGACAAAACTCTTCCATTTCGGTCCTTGATCTGCTTGGTGTGCATCAGAACTTTAGTTGCTGTATTTCTTCTTTTTACTATTTTATGGATCATCTTCTGACCCTCTGATGTTGCTATTTTCCAAGCCATTTAATTTTTCACAGATCCATCCCCTTTCATACACTATACTTGCTTCTCATTTCCTTTTTACCTTATCTTGAACATCTTGGTTCCACCACAGCTATCCTTATCATTTGGTGGTCCTCTACCTAATGTTTTCCCTAATAGTTCTTCTGCTGTTCTTAGTATCATTCAGCTGTTTTCTACCCACTAGATGTTCACATCATCTGCTAATCTAATGCTGTGCAGGACCATTTCTTTAAAACTCTGTCTCTTCTTTTGGTTTTAGCCTCCACCACTTTATCTTGGGCTGCACCATAGTTTCCCCCTGTGCAACCCACTGTGTCAAAAAATCAGACAACTAAACTATGTTGTGGGCTAACAGTTTTTCCCTTTAAGATCTTACAGTTCTTTACTTCCACCAACTGGTTTCTTTTACACAATAGAAAATCTATTTGTGTCTGTCTCCCTCCATTACTGTATGTGCAGACCAGATAGCTGTGTATAAATAATCCCTTGGGTTGATGTTTTTGCTATTAAACAGTATGGAGTGGAACTGTTCATTTGTGTTTTCTAAGATGGCAAGTTTAACTTAAGAATCTTTTGCTCGATCCTTATATTTCTGGTTATTTTTCTCACAACTTACCTGCCATTTTTCATAAGTTTGGTAAAATGTCTTTTTCTTACATATTTAAGTAATGGTGATGTTAGTCCATCAAATAAATGAAGGAGTGGTAGCCCATACCCCGCCAGTTACTGTTAACTCTCTATACCTAAGAAATTATCTAAAGCTTCAGAATGTCTGTTGACAAAAACTATATCTTTGGAGGAAATAATCATTTGTTCTCTACTATCCATTTCAGGGTCCATTAGTCATCATATTTTTCAAATATCTTTCCAATCAATTTTTTGAACAAAATGGTACTTTGATGCAGTGTACAAGAAACCTCCTGCTAATTTTTGTTTATATAGTGCATTGTCAAATGGTGTTAGTTAAGGCCAGGCCTTCACTCTTTGACTTACATGGTGTTGCCAAGCATTGCCAACCTATGAATTCGAACGTCGTTTATCCCCATCCCGTTCCTCCCACAGCCCACTTTCCTGGCCTCCCTGTCTTCGCCCTCACCCCAAACATTTCTTGTCTATATGTTAGTTTTTGTAGATTCTGTCTTCATTGAGTTATTGTTATTGTATTTTCTTAAGTCATATGACATTCACCTTATTCCACATATCTACTATCATATCGACATATTGACTACGAGCAGGGAAGATGAGATAACCAAATTTAAATTACACAGTAATTTAATTAACACTGCTCTCGTCTTAATTCCCATGACGTCTGTAACGCAATTATTTGGTTGCTGAGGGCAGAATACGTACAGAAGCATACAGTAAAAATATAAATAATTAATGTTCTTAACTGTTGAGCAATAGTAAAAAATTAACGGATGTCACAATTTTTTATTTTATAAATATGTATTTTACATAGATAACTGCCTCATTACTAAAACAAGTGTTGCAATTAATGACTGGATAATGGTGAGACTTGTATATATATATATATATATATATATATATATATATATATATATATATATATATATATATATATAGACTACTATAAACTTTTAAGAAAATTTTATCCCTAAGTTAATGTTAGGGTAGTGTTCAAGCCTAAGTATACTACTGGTGATTTGTTTAAGTACAAAGAAATCGTACCCCCAGAACTTCAGTCTCATGTTGTTTATAAATACGAGTGCAATAGCTGTACTGCAATTTACCTGGGAATAACCAAGCACCAAGCACGTGTACGATGGTTTGAACACTTAGGAAGATTGGTTAGGACAAACAGGCTTTTAGCAAAACCACCATTCAGTGCCATACGGGATCACGCAGAAAATAGTAATCACCCTCTAAGCTTAGAATCATTTTCCATTCTCTCTAGTAGAGTGGCCCCCATGGAGCTGGCAATAGTAGAAAGTCTCTACTCTTTAAGTTGAAAACTTCCCTCAGTAACAACGAGAGGTCCAGGGAGATGCTGTTCTTAACATTTTAGTGTATTATGTTTGTATGCCTTCATGATGCAGGTATTCACCTCTTTTAATATTGCTTCCTTTACTTTTTTTATGCTTGTACATTACCTTTTTATATATACAATGTAACCTTTTTATGTAACATTACTGTTTCTAATGATCGATTGTAATTTGGTGATTTTTCAATTCTTTTCATTCCGTGTTTTTGTTGTCAGACCTGATGATGGAGACAGTTGCTCCGAAACCGATATACGTAACTAAATAAAGGATGTTTTACGTACTAGTACTGGTTTTACTCTTTCTATCAAGGCTCCGTATTCCAAGGGATAGATCAGTTGCAGATACAGACACACACACACACACACACACACACACACACACACACACATATATATATAAATATATATATATATATATATATACATTATATATATATATATATATATATATATATATATTATATAGAAATAAAGGTTTTTTGCCTCAGTAAAGGGTCCGAACAGGACCGAAAGTACTTGGTTATCTCGCTTTTTCATTTTTTTCCTTCGTGGCAAAAAAAAAAACTTTATTTATACATAACATCACGTTTTATATACTTCGTGATCAAGTTTATTCATATATATATATATATATATATATATATATATATATATATATATATATATATGTGTGTGTGTGTGTGTGTGTGTGTGTGTGTGTGTGTGTATATATATATAATGTGATGTTGAGTGTGTACTATATATATATATATATATGAATAATTATACACTCGAACCGTGATCCATTTATATATCAATTCAAGCTACAAATGTCCTTTAATATCTAAATTCACTTTACCATCCCAAATGGGGGGACGAAATTATTATCAACTAAAAAAAATTCCCCTTCGGTACATATATGAAAATATATCATTTGGGAGGTTAAAGTGAATTTAGATATTAAAGGACATTTGTTGCTTTAATTGATATATGTATACTATATATATATATATATATATAGATATATATATATATATATATATATATATATATATATAAAAGTACTCCAAGGGTGAGACGGACAAAGTAATAGATAATATGATAGAGATAGATACATATATATGCATGTGCTTTTTACTTGTGAGTGTGTTATCACGATTCATTTAACATCCTTAATATATTGTCAGCTTTCTCCATTATGTATATGCGGCAGCTGACAGACAACCCTTTATCATAGCCGTATTACTTGACATGCCAAGGATGCTTTTCATTAAGGCCATGAGAAAGGCTAAGGCCAAGAGAAGGAGGTTTGTTCACTTACCCCGAAATCTCCTAAGCAGGTGGAGTTTTGTCTACCTTCTTATTGCGTCAGCAGGTGGTTTACCGTAAA
>NC_061108.1:49523042-49563042 GCF_015104395.2 Macrobrachium nipponense
TATATAGACTATATATATATATAGATATATATATATACATATATATATATATATATGATATATATATATATATAACACATATATATTATATTATGTTTATTTATATAATATTATATATTACTATAGAATATATATGATTATACAATTATATATATATATATCATATATATATATATATATATATATATATATAAAATATAAATATATAAATATATATATACTATATATCTATATAATATTATATATAAATATAAATATTTCTTTATGTATATATGTATATATATTATATATATGTATATATATGTATATATATATATATATATATCTATATATCTATATGATATATCTATATTATATAGATTATATATATATATATATATATATATATATATATATATATATATAAACATGCACTATATAAACTGGCTTAGGAAACCTGGATAATAGACGCACTCTGACAGTAACGGTTTTCGTGCACTTTTTATTTTTGTCATAGATACTGTCGTAAGGAAGCTTGCAGTATGCTGATAAACCTCAATGATTTACGACCTTCGGTGTCTCGGGTTGGGTTTGGGGTTGGGATGGTTTCATCCCGGGTCGTTCGGGAGGTTATTTCCAAGGCGCTGAAGAGAGGGATGCCGGGCCCATGCATGGACTTTGATTTATTTCTGGCGGGGTGAAGGTGATTTAAGAGGATTACGAAGCTATTAAAACTTCATTCGGTTCATAATCGCCTTTGTGGTGTGCGTTGATTGGGCTATAATTTGTAGCATTAAATGCGCAGCTGCAATTACTACAATACTAGGTTTTAAATGCTTTTGCATCGCGATGGAGATGTGAATGGCAAGCCTGTGAAAGCCGTTCTTTTCTGTTTGTTTTCGTTGATTTTGGCAACCGTTAATTTCATGTTTGTGTGTACCCATGCATAAATTTATATGACGTAAATATAAATTTTACCCCGCTCTCTCTCTCTCTCTCTCTCTCTCTCTCTCTCTCTCTCTCTCTCTCTCTCTCAGGTTAAGGTTACAATGCCAGTATCCTTCCGCTTACCTTGGTTGAGCAAATGTGGTTTTGAGCTTAGTCGAACGTATACAGAAAACCCCTTTTAACGCACAATTAGTTACTTCTGGACGGACGAATCCTCCTCTGAAAAGAGGGAGGAGGAAATGATGGGGAGATTTGTGAAAGTGGAGAGAAGAAGGACCGAAGCAGAATTCGGGGGAGAAAAGTGAGAACCAGAAAATAGGAAAGGAGGCGTCATGAGACATTTTATCTTGGAGATTAAACGTCGTTTACGGTTGACCGCTAAATATGATAAAAATGATTTTATTCTGGTTTTAACCACATTTCTCGTGCTTAGCATTTGTGTTTCTATAAAACTACATAACGTTATAGGGAAAGAAATCTTTAGTTTTCATTATCCGCACTTTGTTCTGTGATCTCAGATGTCATCGCAAGAAAGCATCGTCATAAATCAAAGCTTTTTCCAAAAGTCACAAAGCTTATTTTGATTGATATTCCTTTTTATGGCAGTGCGTTATCTTGAGATTCGACGTCTCGTTATGCAAAACATATCTCTCCAGGACTTGGTCTCGCTTGAGTAAGCCATGAAAACAAAACACTGCGGGTTGAACGTGGTGGCTACAAAGTCATTGCACTCAAGAACTTCCTCATTTGTAAGGTTGTCGTCCATCTACCATTCCTTATTATTCTACTTGCATCACAACGAACGCCGCAGTCCATACTTGAAAACCCAATGCCGGATCTACCCTGGATCCAGATAACTGACATAAGTTTACAGACGTTATAATTCAATTCAAAGTTATCTTTTAGTTTTCTGTAAAAGAAAACTATTGACATGACTTTGTCTGTCCGTCCGCACTTGTTTTATCCACCCTCACATCTTTTAAACTACAGAAGGTAGAGGGCTGCAAAATGGTACATTGATCATCCACCACCCAATTACTAAATATAAATTGCAGCCCTCTAGCCTCGGTAGTTTTTAGTTTATTAAAGGTTAAAGTTAGCTGGAATCGTGTGTCTTGCAACGATATAGGACAGGCCACCACCGGGCCATGGTTAAAGTTTGATGGCCGAAAGATAGGTCTATTTTCGGTGACCTTGATTATAGACTGTACTGAAAACTCGATTGCGCCGAAGCTTCGGCGCATGTTACTTGTTTATCACTGGGATAAGGTTGCTATCCTTATGACCCTATTCCCATGGCGACAGACCCCCGCTATTTACTAAGTGATTTTCAGTTTGTTCACTTTGAATTACCCATTGCGTCAACATTACTTACTTTTCACGTTTCCACTTCATTGAGGAGATTAAAAAAGGAGAGAATATTGATCACAGGCACTATTTACACAATGGCAGGTAATATGTGTAATGCTATGCTACCTCCTAAAGTTGCACAGTTCGATGAATGTTTGAAATGAGAACAACGCAAGGTTTGAACATTCGGATAAGTTTGAGGGATAATTTCGTCGTTGGTTGGAAGAGCTTAAAGAACAAAGATGAAAACCTAGACATGATTTGAGGCGAAGTTTCTCCAAAGGTTTTAAAAAACTGAGCCTAATGAAAGGGAAGTGTGTGCATCAGTCGTTTCTGCTTACTCTTCTCTTGGCCGTAGTAGTTGTTTATGCGTATGGTATTCAGTCGTCTGTTGTGGTTCAGCTAGGATGGAGCGACGCAAAGCACTGAATGTGAATATTCCCTCGCTGAATCAAAATGTGCACCATCTAAACGGGAGGAAGTGTGAAGTGAAGAGTTGCAAAGCACGCCTACATACGTACACTCACAGGCGTGCTGTGACACTCTTCACTTCACACTCCCAATCAATTTTCGATCTGTCAGCGTTAGCTTTCGCCTTTCGTAAATGTAATTTAAGTCATCTAAGACTCTCTTTCCTTCACGGGTGCTCAGAATGGTACAAGCCATGTTTATAAAAAATGCCTTTACTCCGCCAGAAGCTCGGATGCAACTGCTTAATGTCACGGATATACTGGAATAAAAAAAATGTAATGTAAACTAAGCCTTCGATTTACGAGACAATCGCATTATGTCATTTCCATTTCCTAAAGAAGGTAATTGCCATAAGCTATTTTTTGAAAAATATGCTTCTTAAAGAAGTGTTTATTTTGGGTGTCAAATTACTGGGTGTTAACGAAACAGGATTTTAGTTTACCGGGCTCACAATACCGTGGGCGAAATTACCCGGGTCAAATACAGAAGTCTACATACCGTCCTCCATATATATATATACGTATATATATATATATATCTATATCTATATCTATATCATATAGATATAGATATAGATATAGATATAGATAGATATAGATATAGTATATATATATATATATATATATATATACTATCTATATCTATATATATATCTATATCTATATAGTATATATATATATATATAATATATAGATACATAGATATATATATATATATATCTATATATATAATATAGATATATATAGATATAGATAGATATAGATATAGATATAGATATAGATAATATATATATAATATATATATATATATATAGATCTATATATATATAGCTATATCTATATATATATATCTATATCTATATATTATATATATATAGAATCTATATCCGTATATCTATATATCTGTATATTATAATCTTATGTATTATATATATATCTAATCTATAATATATATCTACTATCTATATAGATATAATATATATATATATGCTATAGATATAGATATATATATATATCATATATATATATATATATATATTATATAGTATATATAATATATAATATATAATTCTTATAATGTAAGTTTTGTAATGCAATTACAATTTTGGTAATATGATTAATTCACCTCAGAACCTGTGTATCATGTTATGAAATGTATGTTTTTGTGTTCAGATTCCCAAATTTAAAGATAACATGTGTTAAGTAGTCCAACTTTTCATTTTGAAGTAACGTAAGACAGAGAGTGTGGAAGCTCATAAGCCTTTTGAAGAGGGTTGTTGTCACACTTTGAGAATGTCTTAGCTAAGCTGATTTCTTTATCGGTGCAAACACGTGCGTAAGACCTCCCAGGCCGCATTAAGTCCTTGAGGACCTTCCCTACAATGATGTTATTCATAGAGAGATGATGTAATATGTTTTCGTCTTGAACTAGATGCTAATCGCCCATACGCTTATGGGGATAGAAAACCATTCATTCGATCTCGAGACCTAGCCGCTGGCGTGAGGGATAGGATCTCTCTCTCTCTCTCAAAATCTCTCTCTCGCGCTCGCTCGGTTGCGAGGCTGTTTCATTAACTTAACGTAACTCACATTAATTTTGTATTTGAGAAGGTCACTCAGTAACTGTCTTAATGTATGTGTTGTTTGTGGAATCTGAACATAGTATTATTTCTATTAGTTTTGTGAAGGCGCCTACAAAAGTGTAAAAGTGTGTAACAGGCCTTTAAGCTGCAGCTGCGTATTCAGGTATTTTACAGATGTTTTGAAGTGCACTTCGAGTTTTTATTTTACCATTGGATAAAATTATCATTTTCAATACATTTTTCTTTTGCTTTGTTCTTCTGACATATCCATTTTTATATGCTTAATGTTTGTACTGTCAATGCTTTAATTGTTTTCATATTATGCATTATGTTTTGCATTGTCTTTATTTTGTTTAGTTAGTTTGAATAATATTCTATTATGTAATTGTTTGAATCTAACACTTGCAAATTAATTTTTATTTAATTAAATTTCATTTCAAATTCAATTATTGCTTTATAATTTAATTTAATTAATTTTCTTGATAAACTCTGATTTAATTTTGCTTAGTAATTAATTCAAGAATTAATTAAACTTTTGTTTTCAGGTAATAACAATTTCCCTGAGATTGTGAATTTCACTTATAAATTTTGAATTTAGAAATAAATTTTTGTATTTAAAATTTTTGGACGAGTTTCATTTACTTCCACCAGTATATAACAATTAGGTGTTATATTTTATTTTGTTTAAGTAGAAATATAGAGTGATAATTGTGCCGTTCCCACAAATAAATCAGAATCAGGGAAATACTTAGATTTTAAATTGTAGAAGGAGTGATGCCCTTTAATTAAGATTACCTCACGCCTATTTTAATGAACTTAGACTGATTGTTTTCTTGACTGTTCAGTTATATAAGGGATCACTATTACCTTTTAGAGTATTCAGTCGTTTAGTATTTGTGATGAAGGGTCAGGTGTCTGGCTGCAGTGAGGTAAGTAATAACCAGGTACTTGAACAAACTGTGCCCTAAGTACAAAGGGTGTCCCAAACCCAGGAATAAAAGGGTCTCTTGTACTAGCAAGTACAAATGGTAAGTGTAGTAACCAGATACTTGGCAATTTGGGTTAACAAATATTAATGGTGTCCAGACACAGATCTTTGACTACTTCGTGCACCAAGTATTAATGGTATCGCCTAGACCCCAGAATACTCTTTACGGTTCCCACTTCGTCACAATATATATCTATATATCTATATGATATAATATATATATAATATATACTATATATATATATATATATATAGAGTATATTATATACTATATATCTATATATAACTATATATATCTATATATAGATATATATATAGATATATATGTATATATATATATATTATATATATATATATATATATCGATATATCTTATAATATTATAGATCTATATATATGATTATTATTATATATATATATATTATATATATAATATATATAACTTAGTATATATATCTAGATATATATATATCTATGATCTATATATAATATCTTATATAGCTATATCTATATATAGATATATATATTAATATATATTATATATATATTCTATATTCTATATAATTATAGAATACCTTCTATATATCTAGATAGATAGGATATATATTCTCATATATATTTCTATATATGTATAGATGCCTATAGATAGATAGATATATACTATACCTATATATCTATATATGTATAGATACATATATTATAAAAGCTTTTTAATATATATATAGATATATATATATAGTATATCTATATATATATATTTAATTATATATATATATATATATGTGTGTGTGTGTGTGTGTGTGTGTGTGTGTGGTGTGTGTACTTAGTGTGTAATACCTGTAATGTTCGTATAATTATAACAGTTGTATGACCGAAGGGCTTATATTAAATGTTATGGAGATAAAATAGGCAAAATTTGTTGAAATACAAAGTTGACGTGATGTAAATAGGGGCAAGAACGTTGTTGACGTGTGGTTGATGGAGTGAATGAAATTTAATCAGAAGAGTGGATGATTTTTGGGTATACCTCATTACAGAGAAGAATAATCATAAGTATTCTTATGAAGGAAGAAATGGTAAAAGAAAACAACTGCTCAATCTTGAGCAGTTGAGAAGTAAGCGTGAAGTACGTAGATATAAATGTGCTTAAACCAAGCAAGTCGAATGAGTAAGATGGAGGAAAAGTGAGTTAGGATTAAATGTATAGAGGTGGGAGGAATTTCTGTGGCGTGTGTGAAATTCAAGGATTCTGCTACAGAAGCAACTGGTGGTTATGCAAGGGGCAGCTGTAAAAGGGGAGAAAGAGGGAAACAAAGCTGGAAGTGGTGGAATAATGGAATCTGAGGGATAGTAAACAAAAAGGGAGACTTTGAGAAAGGAAGGTGCTGGAGGAAAAGTGCTTATGTACTGGTGTCCAAGAAGAAGCAAGATAGACAGGGCGTGAAAAGGTAGCGCATAACAAGAATTTGGGGCAAAATTGAGCGAATTCTTTTTTTAAGGGATTAAAGGAAATGAAATGTTTCAATATGCACAAATACTGAAAGGTTCATTCCCCAATAGACTTTAGGAAATAGACGTAAATGCCGATATGAAGCTTGGAGAGAATATAGTACTGTGTCGATGGCATGGGTGTTTTGAAGAGTTAGTAAATGTGGACGTTACGAGTTGGGAAGATGTTAATTTGAAAATTATTTTTGAAGAGTGTCAAAATTGTAAGGAGGGAAATTAAAAGATGTAAGGATGGAAAGGCACAGCATTAATGGGATTACAAGTACAGTTGTCAAAGAGAGAGTGAGGGCTAACCGGACTGTCAAGGAGTGAGAGAGAATCAAGTAGAGATATAGAATGTTGAGGATGGATGAAACGGAAAGCAATTTCTTTTGAGTGGTTGATTGTTTATGATGAATGTGTTAGAATTTGTCAATGGGAAAGTTAGTGCTCTGACATCAAAGAAGTTCTAAGCTGGGAGTGTATTTATTTATGAAGTTTCTTTTTCTTTCATAGATGGAATAATAAAAGACAAAGTATTTGTGTGGAAAATGTGGGCGAGGAATAGGAATTGTGAATGGCATGCGGAATGGATTATGTCGGCAAGTGGAACATTACTGAATGGCGGACACTGATGGGAAAGCACTTGTTGGAGAAGAAAGCTTGTTGTGAATAAAGTAAGAGAATGTTTATGAGTGTAAATGAAAACAAAGATAATGCTATAATACAATGAATAATATTTAGTATAGGGAGCAACAGGAGCAGCTGTCTCATATAGGTATTAGCAAATAAATAATAGTAATGGTAGGACGAGAGGTGACCACAGGATGAGAGATGTGGTAAATAACAAAGCGGATTAAATAAGAAAGGTAGCAAGGTACATATATCCAAAATATATGGGAGAGAGGAGTCTTTAATCTAACTCTCCTTTATGAGAACGAAGTGATTGCCAGGAAAAAAAGATTGAAATTATTGATACGAAATTTGTTTGTAGCTGTTTGCAATGTTTCTGTATGTGGAGTAAAAAGATTTGAATGTTTTACAAAATAATATTAAAAGACAGAGGAGTTGTAAAATGGGTTGGCATAGATGGAAAGATGGATTGCAGAGATTGGGGAAAGGTGTGTACAATTTGAAGTGGCATGGGAAAGGAGAGGAAGACATAAAAAGTGCTGGATAAATGATGTGGAATAAGTCTAAGAATGGTAACATCGTAATGACCAGGAAGTGGAAAGAGTATACTAAAGACAGAACTAGATGGCTCAATGTTTGTAAGGTGGATTTGGTATGCTGCTGATGGGCCGCAAGTAGCTCAAGTTGTGGAAGCATCCTATATTGAGGATTCGTCTTTGATTTAATAGTTACAAGATAAATGGAGCAGTGATCATTATATCATGTCCTCTCTAGTTTGTCTCTTCCTTGCATGCAAATCACCGATTTTTCACTTACTCGGTGAGTAAGCCTACAAACTACTTTGTTGTTGTTCTTGTTCTTGTTGGGGGATAGGAAAGGTCTATGGAAGAGGCTAATGAGGTCTGAAAAGGTGTAAGCAACGTCTCGAGGATCTGACAAAGTGATCCTCACTTCGCACACTTCCACAGGGACCGCGACGATAGATGCTGGACCATGGGCTAGACGACGGGAAGTCTAAATGGGGAATTGATAACTAGTAGACTGTCGTTGTTACACAAACAAAAATGAATACAAGGATACCCACTGTTCTTTGGATAATTGTGAAATGTACTTGTTTGAGGGTTACTTTATTACATTATGTTCGTTACTTTCGTCCCAGTCTGCTAAACCTTCTCTTCCTTAGTTCTATTTCTGCTGCTTCATCTTTGAAGATTCCTTATTGCCTACCTCCTCATTAAGTTGATCTAGAAGGGAGTAGACAATATTTGGATTTGTTGAAGCAATTTTAAAAATCGGTGCTCTTATCAGTATTATTCTTTGCATCATCAAGATTAAAAAAAAAAAGAAAGTAGAAAACTTGAGAATAATGAATATCGATTTCATTATCTGACTTAACTCTTTCTTTCATTTTTTTTGGCATTTTCATAACGATATAAAAATGAAAGTAGAAAAGACTTCAAAATGGATAAATCATGACAGATATTTTCACATTAATATATTTTTGTTGATATTAAAATAAGTAAAAGAAAATGACACTTAATTTCGGCAGTTCAAGTCAAAACTTCCATTTTTGCTTTCTTTAAGTCAAAATTAAAATTTTTGCCAGTTAGAATACTAATAACGGTTAAAACTATTGGATAACTGGAAATCTCTGACCCAGATGCAGTATTAATTAGTGCAAGATGGATATAACAAAAAGTTGAAAACAGTCCAGTTTGTGTAAATTTTCTTAGGCGATTTATAGGCGTTGTAGGGAGAAGCTTTGACCTGATGTTGCTGGTGCCTTGAAGCCTTCATTCCTACCTGTTCTTGTATTCTATGTAAGTTATTCTAGGTCAGAATCCTCAGAAGAAATCAGGTATATTCAAATTAGATAAGCTATTGGAAAACATTGGACTTGGAAGCGCCGCTGCATTGTGACAAGTTTCCTAGACCTTTTCTCTCTATCATGGCGCAGTCATACTGTTAATTTCGAAGTCCTTCTATAGTATTGTGCAAATTATCTAAGGAAAGAGCGAAAAAAGAATGAGAATGATAATATTGGAGATAGTCATTTAACTCTTCATTTAGTGTGAATTAATGTTAAAAATAATAATCGTAGGTGACCGGTTACTAAGACCGAAATGTGATGTGCTTTTTAATTTTCCCCTGGATGTGGAAGTCGAGAAAGAGCTCCGTAAATTGAACGAAAACGTTGTCTCTATTTACAAAAAAAAATTAACAAAATAGTCTTCAAAATCTTTATAGGGAGCACCTTGATATTTTGGTGATGTAAACACGATGTTTGATTTTCTGTAACCTCTTATAATAGGAATGCTTTGCGATGCAGTGAGAATCGCCTGTTCACCTTATGGGGATAGTGCAACAAGAGTTGTTTTATTTTTAACAGGTATATATTGCAATCTGTAAACCAATGTTCATGTGTTCATGTTGTTTTATGGTAATGCGCATAATACTCTTTATGCAGGCATTTGATGTAGCCAAGTTTATGGAAGACACATACTCGTTTTAGATGCCTAATGTACTTATTGTCTAGGAATCTAATACCCCGGAGTACTGTAAACCGAAGCAAGGCTTGCCACTGAACCTTAACTGTTGTAGATCCGCTCCTTTTGCGTAGCCTTCCATCTGGAAAACACGTCTCGCCTGGTATTTCAAACTACTTTCACGTTTTTGGATTTGGATTTACTAGATGTTATCAAGTTATGACAATCTATCAAGTAATTTTTGATTATTGTTGCTTTCCACATAAGTGTGGCTGTTTGTGATGGTCCATTGCAGCGACTGAGTTCATTGATTTAGTTTACGATTGACTGGAGAATCACTGTTTCGGGAAGATATAATAACAATAGCGATTGCCTTTTGTCTTGAGTTTCGAAGTGAGAGATTGTCTTTATTATTTGTTTGGGACCTAACATCATAAGTTTGTAACTTAACATAAATACTGATGTTGGCGTTTATTTAAGATGACTTCACTTCGACATTTTAAGCATAGGTATCGTCACTCATTCCTGTAGTTTTAGATGCCTCGCCGTTCAGAGTTGTCGCCAAGGTTCGAGATGTGAAAAAAGAAAGATGTAAAAGTTTAACAACTGGCCAAAGGATGGTTGCGAGAAGAGATGCATGGAAAAGATCGGAAAAAGCTTTTAAAGGTAGGTAAAAAAATACAACTCATTTGAACATCAAGAAAGATCAAATGTTTGTACAATTTCAGCATCAGACGATTCATGACGGAAAAGAAAAGGGCTTGCGATTATTTTACAATGAGGTGCACAAAATTTTGTACACCTTGGACAAACGAAGTGCCTTAACGAAAGAGAGGTTAAGATGATCTAGTGGTTATTGCATTGTGTAGTCTTTGCTCATAACTTGAATAATGAAAAGTAACTGATAACCATTACTTCCATTAGGAGGCCAGTTATGATGCATGAGAACGGAAGGGGAGAGGTAAATGGGTATATGTCTTGTGATCTCTTCAGTTCCTGGCCAGACTATTTATAGAAGTACAAAAACATTTTATATTTGTGAATAGTAATGTGCAAAGTACTTGATAAGGCTTCGGGTGCAGGTAATTGTAGTCAGAATTTTAGAAGCGTGGAATACTGCTGATAATGAGGAAGGCAATTCAAATTAATTCACCTTCTGTGGGGCGGGATGCGAGTTCATTTCAAGCATCCCTTCAGTTATGGGTTTAATAATCGAGATTGGCAAGTTATTTATTGCTGTGTTCCTTAAAGTTTTAGTCCTCAGTTCATGCTGTAACAGAATATGGAAGCCGCATGTTAACATTTAGATCCTCTAAGCCTAAGGTATCCTGCCGGCCCCCCTGTTCCCCCCCCCCCCCCCCCCAGGAAAAAAAAACAAGAAAAAAAACAAGCCACTGGTGCCTCTAAACCCAAAATGGCGACTAAAAAAATGCTGTGTAATGGTAAAGTTAAAAGCTCCTGTGTAGATGGCATCTAGAAAGCTACCGAGCCATTAAGAAAAGCAGATTCTGCATTCTTTAGGTACAGTAATATGGTTGAATCGTGTAATAGAAATTATAAAAAAAAAGACCAACCAAAATTCAGGAATTAAGTGGATCCTGCTTTTTTTTACTTCACTCTTTTTGTCTTATTATCTGTTTTTTACTTTATGTATAATGGTAGCAATAGAGCCAAACCATTTTTATTCATATTGATAATGTCAGTTAGAGCCTGAAATAAGGTGTATCATGGAATATCTAAGAATTGTTTCTGTTTTTGAATTTAAGTATGATGCTTTATGCTGGTTACATGAAAGTAACGTGAAACTGACTCATGAATTTTGATGCCAGAATCCAAGTAATAAGGTATTTATTGAAAAAGCATAAAATTCCTTATTGCATAAGATTTACTAGGACATAACTATATATGCAAATGAACCTTCACTGCACTTACATAATAATGATATTCACAATTCCTTTTTCATGTGTAACGGTATGTCTTTCTCTCTACTCCGCATAGGATATGTATCACAAACGTGTATACTTTCAATGAAAAAGAGAATTGTTCATGTTCTGAAACGTGAACTAAACTTTAAACTTTTAAGAAACTGCAAGATAATAATCTCATAATGACCAGCATGAAAAAAGATTTCAAACATACACACACATTATATATAATATATAGATATATATATATATATATATATATAATATATATCATATATAGATAGATAGATATATATATGCATATATATGTGTGTATGTGTATATGTAAATGTATGAAGCGTTCAGGTAAACAAAAATTCTTTAAGAGCGTTTTCTCTATTTATTCTAAATTAGCCCTCTAAGGCTGCTAAAATTTCATGGGGATAGTTGATGAAAAGCTGGAATGATCTGGAAATCAACAGGAGAGAAGATTTCCTATCTAATCACCTTTTCCTTTTCGAGTGTTGGTTCCGGGTCTTAACCTTCCCTTCCTCTGCAGTTCTGTTGGCATAAGGTTGATATCCGCATACCTTTTTTGGCGTATTGATTGCTCTTCAAGAGGCTAAGTAAAGAATCTCATAATTCTTGACTCCGTCAAATATGGAGGGATTTGGCTTTATGGCACTTTGAATTTCCTTCTTGCATTACAGCCCAAGTGCTGCTCATAACAAACAAAAACTAAAGGTCATGCAGGAACGCTACAACACCACAGAGTGAACAAGCAGCGAGATAGGTATTTGGTTATGGTATACCATTTGCAAGGCAGTGGATCTCCGGAACAAGACTGCAGATTACTTCTCTTTCTTTTCTTAATTTAAATCTTTAGAGGCGGCAACAAGTTACGGTATTAATTACATGAATGTTATGCACAAAAGCAAGGCGTGAATGGGATGGTGTGAGAGAGAAGACGTCTTCCAGGTCACTGAACTTGGATTCTGGTCATCAGACGAGAACTATAAACGATCACTAGAATATCTAATTCTTTGTATCCTAACAAAGGATGTAGAAGTACATATGTTGAAAAAAAAATCTTGCCTGATTTTATGATATATTTGCATTGAGTTGCGTGTAATCGTCGCTCTTTTGAAGGATTGCATACCTTGTATACAGATATTAACCAAATAGTTACCTGAAACTCTCCCTAAGCGTTGCTGGTTAAGATGCTCATTCAGCGAAAAATTAATAGATTGTCGGAAAGCAAGCGGCGAATTGCAACCCATCACTTGATCAACTGCCGGGGGTGGAATTCACTGTCTAGTTCAGTGGAGACCCAAAGGGGTTTTTTTTTCCCCAGAACACGGCAGTCTCAAGAGAGGTACTGGAAACTTAGAAAAGCTTTCAACTTTTTATTCATTTTTATTGACATGTGGCGTTCGAGAGGGAGAGAGAAGGGAAGCGCCCAGTTGCAGGATTCTGATGCTCTTCAGGAAAAGATTTTGAAAAGAGTTTCAAATTGAACTTTACTGCCTTTATTTCAAGAAAAGTATTAGATCAAAAGAATATTGTTATGACGACCACACGCATTATTTTGCTTACGCTGTTTTTTCTTTCATGTGGCGGCCTGTTCGTTTAAATGAGTGACTAAGGACAGTTTTTTTTGTAGTTTTACTCAGACACTTGTAATAACTTTCACGATACATGTTAACTTTTGCATTGATAATTCTTTAGTAGAAAAAAATTGTTACAAATTTAATAAATATTTAATCGATAAGCATAACGGACCGAGTGAAATTTATCATCCCTTCTTACATGAAAACAGCCCGTTGGGTATAGTAGGTATTAGTGTGTTTGTGTGTGTGTGTGTGTAGAGAGAAGAGAGAGAGAGAGAGAGAGAGAGAGAGAGAGTAATGATGGGTCTTTTATTAATTTCCAGTAATAGTGCATGGTCCTGAGTAAAATGAAGTTCCATTGTTGAATATAATAACCTTTGTTGTGCAGGAATAGAATTATATCAGGGAGGTTAATCAAAGGGCATTATTTACTTTGACAATACAAATTGATTAAGTTTCAATTAAGCTTCTTTCTCTCCTTACCTTTTGTATACGATGCATATTGGAAGGAAATCGGCGCCCGAAGTATGAGGGTAATTTCCCGTTTGTTGCCTTTGTGAAAGGAATGACAAAATCAAATTTGATATTCTGCGATAACTTGCTTAGGTGTCGGCGACTGTAAATAAATTCAAGGTCCAATAAACTTGGTTTTATGTTGAAATGCTGTCACTGGGTGGCCTCAGGGAATGGAAGGTCAACAGGGGAAACGGCGGCCAGTGCAATTGAATATGACAGAAGTAATCAAAGGACTATTGAGAGGAAAAAACAGAGGAGCGACGTTCCCTTCAAAGAAAGGCAAGACAAAATTGTCCCTTATATTTTATGAGCCTGGTCGTATATAATAGATATGATTTGAGCGCAGCCAATGAAGAATGGCTGAGAACTTTTTATTGCCGTGTATCAGTATCAGGGCAATATAAAGTAAATGGTTCTCTCTCTTGTTATAGGAAATGTTCTATAAGGACCAAAACGAGATACAAGCAGTAACACTTAATATGACCACATATACTACTCCGATAGAAGAGGCCAAGAAACAAGACAAGGTTGCATTACATGAGGCTGGTATTCAATGTACTATCGAGCAGTGAAAAATATGATGAGCATTGTTTGATATGGCAAATTCAATGCAGGCGTTACATGTGCCAAACAACAAAACACACTTTACAGACATTTGTCGTTTAATGTGGTTATCAGACCTGTGTGTGTTTTTTTTTTTTTTTTTTTTACCTCCCATTTTATGACTAGTTCAGGATTGAGTTTTCGTAATTTTCCTTGTGTACTGTAGAATAAATTTGTAAAAGGAAATATATAAGCGTTTGCATGGTTATTAATGGTCACATCTGAAACAATATACAAGCGTTGATTAGACAAGAGGGCAACGGGACTGACGAAGAATGAATGCACGGGGTCCTGAGTAAACTCAAATAGAAGTGCCAAATTTACCGCCTAACGACTGGCATGAAGAATATGCCAACAGAATAATTCTATGACGAACCATTTTCCAAGGTTTCTTAAAATCCATAGTAACGTCTGTTCGGCTTTGTTTATGAGCTATTACGTATTGCTTTGCCACTTTCTTGAAAGATGAGTCAAGTTGGCTTCCAAGCACAAAGGCTGGTTTTTTTTATAGAGTAGAAAGAGAGAGAGAGAGAGAGAGAGAGAGAGAGAGAGAGAGAGAGAGAGAGAGAGAGAGAGGAGAGAGATTCTTTCTACTGTATAAAAAGCCAGCCTTTATACTCGGAGGCCAGCTTGACTCATCTTTCAGGTAAGTGGCAAAGCAATGCGTAATAGCTCATTTATAAAGGCTCAGCAGACGTTACCATGGATTTTAGGAAACCTTGGAAAATGGCTCGTCAGATATATATAATATTATATATTATATATATATATATATATATATATATATATGTATATATATATAATATATATATGATGTATATATATTATATTATATTATATATGTAATTATTATATATAATTTATTATAAATACATTATATATGTGTATTATATATATTAATACATATATATATATATAAAATAATATATTTATATATATATATATATTTTATATATAATGTGTGTCAGTGGGAAGGTTTACAATTGAGAAGACGCGATGCATTGGTGAAAGTTTGAGTGGCTGAGTAGACAAGATGTAGGTTTATAAATGGAAGTTTCTGAAGGAGTGGGTGAGGGAATTATTGCTGCTTTGTGTGAGGTATTGGCACTTATGCCAGGAAGTTTACGGTAAGATTCTGAAAAACGAAGACAGCAACAGAATAACTGACATGGGAGAAATACTGTATAGAAGAGGCTTGCGAAGTGGATCAAATTGTTTATCATTATTGTCATTAAACAATTCTGCAAGAACTTCGAAAGTGGAGAGAAAAGATGTATGTAGTATACAGGCACTTAGAAAAAGTTTAACATAGAGTTGATAGAGAGGTGTTGTAGGGTTTTTTGAGCATGAACAGAAAGATATGCTTGTTGAGTACGTTAGTTTTTACTGTGAAAGTGAAGCCGGACTTAGAATTTGTCATCGGTAGAGTGAATATTTTGACGCTAGAAAGGTGCTGAGGTAAATTTGTGATAATGTCTCCACGTCTTTTTAACGATGCAATAAGTCGGAGGAAGGACATTGTAGTCAGCGGATGCAAGGTAAAGAGAACTCTTTACTTGGAGCAGATGTAGATACAACGCTGTGGGATAAGAACATGGGTCGGGAGTAGTAAGCGGAACAGCTGATGCTTGCAGATAATACAGACTGATTAGGGTAGTGAAAATAAACTCTAGAGACTAGTGAAAGAATTTTAAAAAATGCGTGCAAGTGGAGACATAAGAATACATATGAGTAAAAATTAAAGTTGCCATGGTAAATGGGAGCCAGGAAGGTGAAATATTGGATGTTAGTGTGGATAGCAGGTGAATAGAAGCACTTTATATTTATATAGACATTTTGGAGCATATATTACGTGATTGTAAGACAAGAGAAGAGATAACCAAGGAGTGTTGTAGAATGTGTGTAAAAGTCATGTTGAAACTTGAAGTGCCTGCAGAAGTCAAGGTTCGGGTAAAGGAATTGTTGAGCTAGTTCTCCTTAATGGATGTTAAGGGATAATTCTGAATTCAAACGATAGAAGATGAAACTGCATACATTTAAGTGTTAGCAAAAAAAAAATGAATAAATAAATAAATGTTGAGACGTGAAGATATTTCGAAATGGAGGTACGTTTAGCATCGGTGGAAGGATTAAAGTGCAGGACTGAGGACGTAGGAGAGGCACTGGAAATGAGGGATTTTAACTTCTATGAAACAAGAGAATGGATAAGGTAAAGCTAGAGGAGGTAGTTTCTGTAGGAGGTCCAATAGGCTGTTGATGAACCTCCCATGCAGGTGTATTAAGTGGCAAATACAAGTGAAGTTTCCTGCAAAGGATTCGTTCACAATCCAGGAATTAAAGTATGAACGTGAAAATGATCTTTCCTGTCATTTCTCAGGGGCCATCATATATATATATAATATAATATATATATATAATAATATATATATATATTATATAGAATATAATGTATAACAGATCACGAAAGTTAGGAACGTGATAAATCCATAAATAAAGATCAAATGCCACGAAGGAAAAATAAACGAAGGAGTCTGCGAGATCTTTCGGCTGAAAAGCCCTTTACTGAGCAGCTACTGTATATATATATATTTACACGCATTAAGCTACAAAGTCCTTTAATATCTAATTCGTTTTACCTCAGAATTATGTTATTTTCATATATGTTAACTGAAGGGGAATTATTATTACTAAAAAATTCCTCTTCAGTTAACATATATGAAAATATATTAATTCTGAGATAGAGCGAATTAGATATAAAAGGATTGTAAGGCTTAATGCGTTATATGAATCACGGGGATGTGATCAGACTCGTATATATATATATATTATTATATATATATATATTATAATATATATATTTATTATATATATATAATATTATATATATATATATATAATAGATATATATATATAAGATATATATATATTATATATATAATATATGTATATATATATATATATATATAATTCTATATTTATTTAATATCTATAATATATATTATAATATTGTATATCTATATTGTATATATAGTTTTATATATATATATATATTATATATAGTATATATATGTATATATATATGATATATATGTAAGATATGTATGTATATATATATATAATATAATATATATATAATAAGATATATATATATATATATATATATATATAGTGTTTGTGTGTGTGTATGCGAGAGAGAGAGAGAGAGAGAATGTGTATATGTATATGTAATATCAGTGTATGTGTTTGTGCTTGTATCTTCCTTTCCCATCCATAATTTTCAAAAGCACATTATTGCGAGTTCTGCATTAACGAGACCCCACCCAGTTTGCCATAATGTTTTAAAGGCATTTGACAATATCTGAACTCGGGAGATCTAAGCTTTAAATTCTCTCTCTCTCTCTCTCTCTCTCTCTCTCTCTCTCTCTCTCTCTCTCTCTCTCTCTCTCTGCTGTAACTTTGTGTATGAGCACGGAAATTTTCACGTTATTGGATTCAAAAACATGAACTGCATACAGTGCGGTCAAATTAAATGGAATACGTTGAACCTATAAATGATGTACTATCAAAGCTTGACGAAGGACGACACATTTATTCTGTAATGATAAGGATAATGATCATCACCGGTAAAAATAGATGGACAAACAACGTCGCCGGTGCTTTAAAATATTGGTGCTATATTTTGAGGTGTGTTAGCAAGCGCCTTTTTTTTTTTAAATGAGGCAAAAACAAAAGGAAAGACGAAAACAAAAGAGATGGAGTTTTGGGCTCATGCACAAATGCACACGCAGAGGCATTGTGTTCTCTTTTATTGCGTTAAAAGAGACTTGCATTAAGAGACTAAGAATAGGCGATAAATCATAACGTTTTGTAACATCACCCCTGACCTTTCTGACTTCTGTTATCTGATTATACGGGTAAAATAACACAGTTATTGATAAACTGAGTTTTTTCCTTCCAGCTCTGATCCAGATTTCTTCCATTGCGTAATCACATGCACAGATTGACGTGAAGTAGGCGAAATGTAATTAAAATCTTGCTCTAGAAATACGGGCTTGATTAATTGGAATTAAAATTGGATCATTTTGATGTTGAAAGCAACAGGCGCAATATTAATTAATTGCTTCATTTGACGAAGAGTAATCCTGTTTATTTTCCATCTTATGATTTTTGACAAGACAGCTGTCAACTATTTAATAAAGTCTAGGAAGTTTTATTCCCCTAAGCAGTTCTAAGTATTATTTATTATAATTTTCTCTTTTATGAATACAGCTATATAGAGGCGTTTATGCTAAATAAAATTGTGATTATAGTTCTATTTTTAAAGTCCAAAGGTCTTTAATGCGCAAAAACTCTGCGGTTTGAACCTGCTAAATTATAGATGTCTTGCCAGTTGCTACAGGAAATTTCTCGCTCATTTCCAGCATATGGAAGCGCTCCATTCCCCGATCATTTCTCTGAAATGGGCCGGCGCTCCCGTTGGACCCTAATTTCTCTTGTCTCCTACGCCTTCCTTGGGCCGCCATTCGCCTGCGATCTGCAAGATGAGGGCAAATTGAGCATGCTGCTTCATTTAACAACGTTGCAAAGGGGAAAGGGAGACAGACCCAGGTTGATGGTGGCACTTCACGTCATTAATCACTTTCAGATTTTTTTTCTTTTTTATCCGGCCGAAAATTTGAGGCAGGATCAATTTCGTTTGGTTGTTAGTAGCAGCACCGGCGTGCATTGGGGTGTTCCTTCTGCTGAATCCGAGAGCCGCGAAGGTTAATGCTATATTTACTTAAAGTTCAGTTATGGTTCCTCCAGAGTTAATTTTAAAGTGGGTGGAGTTTTGTGGGAGTTGAAGGAGGGGATGATCAAAGGACGTCAAAGGTGGTGGTGGTGGCGTTAGGGAGGCTGGGGGAGCCATAGGAGGAGGACAAGGAGGAAGAGGAGGAGGAGGAGGAGGAGAAGGCGAATGTGGGGATGAGATTGGAGAGCCAGCCAGGGCCAGTGAGCCTCACTCTCTCAGTGCGGCTGGTGATACAGCCCAGCTTAGACGTGTACCGTGTTAGACTCTTTAGGCCGCCCGAACCTTCACGTGGACAAGAACAGGGGCGCATGGCCTAAAAAAACTTTTTTCCTGTGTAGTTTCTTTTCGGTTAGATATTTTGTTGTTGTCCAGTAGAACTAGGAAAAACGTGAAAAGAAACCATCGAAGGGAACTCCGTATATGCTAGAGAAAACGCATTGAGTGAATGTGTCCGACTTGATTTTTTTTTTTCTTTTTTACATCACATTGTAGTAGTGTCACTCGCTGATGCGATCGGCGAGTGAGGAGAACTCATATGGTGTCATTTGTTTGGAAATTCCCGAAAGTATTTAGCCCGTGTCTGTACTAAGGAAAGTGATTCCGTGATCTAGTCTTTCGGGAGAAGTGGATTGATGCGTTGTGTTGATGCATGGTTCTTTTGAAATACATTTGACAAGTCCCAATTGATTTATTCGGTTTATTTTGAATAGTTTGAAAACTCCCTTCTATAATTTGTTCATTTGTTAAGTTGCGTCGAGATTTCATTCAAGATTTGTTGCTAAACATGACTTTGTTCCTGTCATGGCAAACTTGTTTGTGGTCAATTTAGTTTATCTTTGTCAAAGCCGTAAAATAATTGAAAATGAATGTTTGAATTTGCAGCGGGCGGCGAAAACCTTCGCTGTTACGAAATTGCAAAAATTGCAGAATTACAGAAATTCTAACGTCCGGTTGACGCCGATCAGATTTGCGAGGCAGGACGATAGAGAATGATATCTGACGAATCCATTCATTTCTGAAAAATATAAAGAAAAACTGCCGTGATGGTCGGAAATCCTATTCATAAGTGAAGTGGGAACGCAGGTAAGGGATATGTATAATGAATCTTTTATAATGTCATTAAGATGCTATTCATTTCATGTGAAATATTGTATCGGAAGATACTTTTCATTAGCTTTATCTAACCATAGAAAAAAATTGCAATTTTCTTTTTTGAAGTAGAGTAATGATATTTTGAAGTCTTCATTTTAATGGACCGATATGAGGAGCACTAATTATTTATATTAGTAGAAGTCAATATTTTGTTAAGGAGACCATAGTTTTTTCCGGTCTGATATATCAATGCATTTCTTAATTAGTATAATTTTGAAATAGATATTTAATTATATATTTTGAAAATATTATAATTTTATTAGGTTGAATATATATAATTATAGTTTATTGATTTTCAGATTTATAAATATAAATATATATGAGTTTCATTTCTTAATTATTTCATTTTAGTATGCACATTTATTTATCTTATAATTTCATCTTTATGCCTATTCAGGAGATGTGATATTTATTTTGTTATTATTTCTTTGACCCTTGTATGTCTATGCTGATGAATTAGCGGTGTTATAATGATGAACTTTAGAGATGAGTTTCTTAGCCTTTAAATGGGACATGTTTTTTTATCATCATTTCATATTTTGTGAATTATTATAAACTTACTATATTTTTTACATATTTTCACCAGTGTAGATATGTTTGAGTATGTGATTTTTCCGAGGGAAATATTTTCGTAGATATGCAGTAGTCTCCGTATTGCTCTTTTATTGTAATGGAATGAGAATGCCAATATATACATCATATATATATATATATATATATATATATAATATAATAGATATATATATATATCTATATGTATATATATACATATATATACATGGTGGTAATGGAAATAGGTGTAGAGTTTTGTTACATGATAGAATATATTTTTTTTAGAGAGATGGTGATGATGGGTTTTGGGTTAGTATGGTATCTGTGATTTTTATTTTTATATTGTATGAGTTTGGCAGCTTGTTTTAATCATGTAAATTATATTCTCGTCCTTTGAATGAATAGATATATATTTCGGTTGTTACAGTTCACGAAATTGTTTTCTTTGTTTAATGTTAACAGAGTGTAACGTAGTTTGCTACCTTCTGTTTCCAATGCTAAGTCAAAAAAACCATTTCTATTTTATTTTGTTTCTTCATTGATTTTCTACTGAGAATCGTATTTTTACAAAACGAAACCCAATCTCTAGATAGTGGTTTTTATAAAGAAAAGAATAAAAAAAATACTGTATTATTTTGATATGTTCATTATGAGTGGATTGGCTGCAGTTTTCTAAAAGTGGGTTTAAATGATGATTAGTCGATGATATTTGTCGTAAAACTGCATTTATTGTTGTGTTTTTCGAGTTGGTACTTTTATTATTTTAGGCTAGAAAAACTGTGATAAGATTTGGTATTTGAGTCTTGTAATTGGCACAAGTTATGATTATGAAATTGGGTACCTTTCCTATCTGTATAGTTATTTCTATTATCCGATCTTCTGTAAGGGCATAGATGATGTAAGTTCTTTGGCTTTGAAGGTATATTGTTTTTCGCCCGATATGTATATATATATATATATATATATATATATATAAATATATATATATATATAGAAATAGATATATTTACATGTATATATGTATATATATTATATATATATATATATATATATATATATATAGATATATATAGATATATATAGTATAGATATATATATATATATATATATATATATATATATATAATATATATATAGATATATATAGATATTATAGATATATATATATATATATATATATATATATATATATATATATATGAGAGAGAGAGAGAGAGAGAGAGAGAGATTCACCAAATCAGTGATCGTCTTATACTTAATGATTAGCGTAAATGTAATCTGTAGTGTCCATGTTTCGATATTGCTGTGGAAATACGAATGTTCTAAAACTCCACGATAGATAAAAATTTTACATTTTATTTTTTCATATTTTTCCTCGTCGTTTCTAAATTTACCAGAGGTAAATGCGCATATTTCTCTCAAAGGCTTCATGGCAGATAGTCGTCTGCTTACTGCGTGCATTCACCATAGGAGGGCTAATGGAATTTTTTTTTCCTTTCATTCTTTTTTTTTTTTTTTTATTGAACAACAGATGTTATTGAGTTCTGCAAAAACGCGCCTTTGATATTTGGTAGTAGAAAGAATGAGGGAAGGGGATATGTACATGAATAATATGTAAGCCTAAAAGGACCAACTACACACATATACATATGCATATATATATGTGTGTGTGTTTATGTGTCTGTGTGCATGTACGCGCGTGTGTTTGTATGCATATGTATGTGCAGATCTCTAAGTGATTGTGTTTTGTTTCTGTTTGATCAAGACGGTGGACATTCAGTATACACTGACTGAATCTTCCTCGGAAGGTTGCCTCTACTTTAGCTCTTACTTTTTAAGACTTATTGGCCTTCTGCTGCCTCGGGTAGCTACATTGTTTTTCTACTGTAGATAATGTGTGAGTATAATTAATTGAAAGTCAGGGGTTTAGATTACAGCATATCCTCACTTCATGTAAGTCTAGGTTCAGATCTTTCAGTCTGATAAATGAGATGTTGTTGCCACCATATATATTTTTTTTTTTTCGTGCAGTGAAACTATAGATTCTTATTGTTCGTACCGGTGTGTTTTTATATAATTTTTACGGACGTCGTTGTATGGGAGGAGCTGAATTGCTAAGCAGAATAGAACAATCTGTTGTACGCAAATATATTCCTTGGGGTATTTTCATGGCCACGTGTACTGTTTCTATGTAAATAACAAACGCTACCGCTCAATTAAGTTTTTGCCTCTTTGGTTTCCATATGTATTTGGATACAATTGTCTAGCAAAAACTTTAGATTTCATTCTTGGTATAGGAATCGACGTTTTCCGTATAGGAATCGACGTTTTCCGTGGTAGAACTCATTCAAATATCTTTCATAATAGAGAACTTAAGAATTCATTACATGTGGATTTGATGATTATTTATAAAATGATTATAGATCAAGTTTATTACTGGTATAGATATCTTTACAGATTCTCTGAAATTGAATATATTTTTTAATATTTGCTCTAAGATCACTATGTTATCCGAATGCCGTTCAATTTGAAGTCATTTTCATTCTTCAAATATATTAATGTTGATATTTATAACCAAAGCAGAGCCCCTTTGATCTTGATATCATTTATATAGAGTGTTCCATTATGCACTTCAATATCCGAAATGACTCGTGATTTCCCTGACCAAAATACATTTTTTTTTTAGCATCAATCATTGAAGAATAAAACGTTTACCTCCACTTGTCGTGTTAATAGTTTTCAGTCATGGAACCGGTAAAGTTTTATGAATATTTTTCTGTAGGCATTATGGAAAACTGGTACCACAGCAACTGTCCCCCTACCCCCATCTCTTGCCACTCAATGAAGAGGGCACGATGAAGGGATGCTTCTAGGTTAGTCATGACTCCGACCCCCCACAGTGCTCTATAGGCCATTGTACGGGATTCACCCGAGCGCAGGTCGGCCATTGACTGCAAAATTTACGCCTAGGTATTTTTTTATGATCCTTTCTTCACAAGCTTTCAAACAGGGTTGAAATAGCCATTTGCGAGGTTTAAAGATAATTGTCCTCTTTTTGTAGTGATAATTGTCTCATTTATATTTCTCTATGTCCTGATTTCATCTTCGAAACATAATGGTATTTTAATTTTGCAGAACAGTTTTGAGCACGAACTATTTTTACCGCGTTTGGAAAATTAAATTAAAACTGTCCAATACCGTGTGTGACCAATACAAGCGAAATACCCTATATATACATATACCTATCGTAGAAACAACTATAGAAAGTATCCTATAAATATACTCATGTACATGTATACATATACTTATACTTACGTACATATATTTTTGTTTGTATGTATATAATCATATATAAATGGATATGAATATGTACGTCTGTATGGTTACGTTATTGAGGATATCGGAAACACTTGTTTTAGATTTAAATCAATTAATTGTCAATTGGGAGCCTGCCAGTTCGGTATCGCAGCTGTGGCAGAAGGCTGGATAATTGAATAATAAAACTTGAATCGTTATACTGGTGTCACTTTGCCTATTCCGTGAATATATTCGTTTAGATAATTGTTCACACTTGTGTACGTACATAATTACTTAATATCGAAAAAGCTATCCAAGGTTTTAGGTATAATATAAATCTGTTAATAAAACCCCCCCCCCCCACCCCAACCATATTTAATAAAATATACTACACACACACACACACACACACTACTACATAATTATTTACATATATATATATATATATATATATATATATATATATATGTGTGTGTGTGTGTGCATGTATGTATTGTATATGCAAGCAAGTATGCATTTCTTTTTTAAATAGATACATATATTAGATAAGTGCATTCTTACATTGTTCTTTACTCTTACAGAAGGCAGTGTATTGCACCATTAGAAAAACCTAAGTGTGTTTTGAACATCTGGTTCGAGGAGCAGGACGGTAGTTACTTCTTTTCTTTTAAATTTCCTGGACCCTTGCTGCTTTTGGCATTTTCCAATTTGCAGGTGAAAACCGATGAACCGACTTTGGTCTTGAGCCCGAGAAACAAGGAACTAAAATGAATATATTGTGTTCCTTTTTCTGTCTGTATTGCTTCATCTTCTGCGAGGGAAGAAGGCGGAGTATACCTACGAGTATGTATATACATATATATATATATATATATATATATATATATATATATATATGATACATATATATATATATATATATATAGTATACATATATATATATATATATATATAATAATTTTGTCTCCTTCATCCGTGTACCCAGTAGGCCTAGTTATGAAAGTGAGACAAATCATGAATGGTACATATTATCTGAGTCAGGATTTTTTTTCCCCCATTTTCTTTTTGGACCATAAATGGTACTCGTACACTTATGAAAAAATTAACTGTCATGTCTGAATGCCTTCCAATATTGGAAGAGGGAAGAGCTATGATTTAGTGTCAGGAACTTCGTCAAAAAGTGTCTCTTCCCGGAAGTTTTATATTATTTTCCGCACGGCTGCCTTTTTCCTATTTTAGCGCTTTCCGATCGTATTTTATCGGATCCGTGGTTGGAGTGACTCTCGGTCTTAGCGTTTTGCGAGTTTCTGAAATAAGGGAAATATAGACATACGCTAGTAAGACAGATATATGATATGTGTTGGGTAGACCAACTTATAGAATATAGCTGTTGGGCGTTTAGTTTGTAGAAGTGCTCTGAAACTACTGCTTATCAATATTTTAGACAAAAAATCAATCCGTAGAATTTTGTGGCTTACGCCGGTAATTTTTTCCAAGTTATTGTGAGGAGGTCGCAGATAAAGGAACACAAATAATCTTACTAAGCTTGACAATACCTACTAAGCTATAAATTAATAATTTGTGAAAGGTCATAAAACCGAGCATAAAATCTGTTGCCGCCAAACAACCGCTGTGGTGCCGTCTAGTTCTTCTCTGGTTTTGTGCCCAGATATTTTTTGTATTCCTTTATGATCTCAGCGAAGATTTGTTGGCCACATTAGCCTATAACAAATAAAGAAAGAGGAGAGAGTGGCTGTTATGACGTGTGATCTAAGAAACATAGATAGACATTCTTAAAAACTACTTTATGCCCTTCTTATCTGAGCTCTCTTGGGTCTGCCGCTGTTCTAGCGCCAGAAACCCTCGCGCCGCGTTTTCTTAGTCATATGATTTTGTTATTACGTCCAGTGTCTCATTTTTCGAGAATGAAATGCACACACAAGGAATGAGGTTCAGTACCCTCTGCTCTCTCATATACTACTATAATATACATATCGTGTGTTTTCGCATCTAAATCCTGCGACATTAGTGTTGTGCTTCTGTTTGTGTGTTTGTGTATGTACGCTCAAGTGTTGTGACTCCATTAGATCATTTCGTCTGGATTTTCCTGAAGCTTACTGTCTCTCTCTCTCTCTCTCTCTCTCAATGTGTGTGTGCGTGCGTCCGCGCGCTTATGCGCCTTATGCAAACACAAGGGAAGTGCTTCTTTATTTAGCTTAGCGACTTGAGAGGCTCTCTCTCTCTCTCTCTCTCTCTCTCTCTCTCTCTCTCTCTCTCTTTAAAGTCTGTACCTTTCAAGTATGTTCACCCGGGCAACATTCATAAAAAGATCCATCAATTATTATTTACTCGACCCCTAGAAACTTGTCAGGGCATTGTATGGTAGCCACGCAACGAGGGTGATTCTGTGAATTGTAAAACGTACGAACCGAAGCGGCTTAAAGAGCGTAACTGTCTCTATTAACAAGAAGAACAGGTTATATTATTCATAAACATGCGACATACTGCATGTTAATGCACTTTTATACTTTATTTACATACATAATTCTCTATTTTTATGTATACATACATATCTGAATATATTACCTATATTTTTATACACATACATACATACTTACAATGGTATCTTAATATACTGGCGAATATGACATGAAGATTCCATATGTGATGTGGTCTGTGTGAATTGCATTCATACAGCATAATTATGTGTATCATTTCATTCCATCCGCTACAATATACGTCATTGTAAAAAATACTTATGGGCCCCCTTCTTTGTGCCTGGGTTCCTGTGGTATCTCAGTTCAAAAAATATATTGTCCCCTCTTTGTCCCCTTAATTCTTCTCGATACATACATACACGCATACACTCACACACCACACACACACATAATAATGCAGAATAGAGAGAGAGAGAGAGAGAGAGAGAGAGAGAGAGAGAGAGAGAGAGAGAGAGAAATATTTGCTGAATTTACTTATAGCCAAGAAAAGTCAGAATAGTAGTGATTCTAGTTCCACAGTATTTCAACTGTTTCAGTTACAACCTTAACGTCATTCGACAAATCCCTATTTAATTTTGTATTATTGGATTGATTATCATGATAAGACTGCATGATTTACATGTTTTGTTGTGCCAGTCATTATTACAGAAATTATTTTATTGAACGTGTTGCTTGCAATCATTATGAAAAGTGCTATTTGCAAGGTGACATTGAAAATTTTCAAATAGGACCAAATTGTTAAAAAAGAATGGTTCCTGTAATTATGTTACATATGACCCAAGTAATTAAATTTGTTACTTATAATTGATAACGATGGTCGAAAGAATGACGGTGAAGATAGAAGACATGGATCATTTATGATTGATGGTATGGTCGAAGACAGTTGTAAATTTTTGTAACTGGAACACCTCGTAAAATGACAGTGAAGAACGACTTGCCTCGCTTGAGAAATGGCCGTCATTATGAAATCATCACAAAGCATTAATTTCAAGCATGAAGCTGACCGGAGCTGTCGATCTCTTAAAACGAGTTGGGGATACAATGGCCCCGAGGATTTACTTCTGCAGTTCATTTATAATCCCTCTTTTGTATAATTTTTTTTTATTTTTGTTTTTGGTGTATTTATCAAAATTCACCACGTCAATTTGAAGTTTTATTTTGTGTACAGTTATTTTCCTTGAGATTATGTAATTTTTCGGTATTATTATTATTATTATTATTATTATTATTATTATTATTATTATTATTATTATTAATTATATTAATTATTATTATTATTATTTGCTGTTGTTGTACTCTAGCCATTTGCTTATAAGTGGTAGACGCAGGATTGAATTTTTTGGGGTGAAGAAGTTTACGGATTTTTATCCTGAAGTGATAAACAAACGACCCTAAATACGCAGAATTTCCAAGTGATGAAATAATATAGATTTACACTAAGTGCATACAGAATCTACGGTGAGACTGAACTGACGACCCAGTAGCCTATATATACACGAAAGTTTTAGGAAAGGTGATAATCTGGAGAACCAGTACACACATTTGGAATAACCTACATTGAGACTAGGGCCAAAAGAACTTGCAGGAAAGTAAATCAAAGCCTCGGCGCTCACAGAATTACATTCTGGATTACGAAAGGATGTGAAAATCTAAAATTCTAAGGGAGAGAATAAGGTAATAACGCAGTTAGCACGTCAGTTTCCAGGGCTGGTAATAACCTAAAGACTCCTTTCGTAGAGAATTTCCAGGTTTAGTTATAAATTAAAGGTCCACTACACCCATAGTGTACAGGGTAGGAAATAATCCAAGGACCCATTACACGAAGAATTTACAGGGAAGTTCAGCCAAGGACTCAGTACTCACTGAATTTCCAGGATGGGTAATAATTAAACGATCAGTTACGCAAGAATTTGAATGAAACTTAGTACAGTCACACTTTCCATTTGAGGTGATATACTAAAGACCCAGTACACTCAGAATTTCTGGTGCACACACATTTTCCAGGAGAAACAATAAAATAAAGGCCTACTGTACAAAGGCTTTCCGGGAAGGTAATAAACTAAAGGCATATTGGACAGTCTTCCAAATTTAGGTAATAAACTTAGACGAGGCTCGCACTGAATTTCCTTGGGTAATAATAAACAGAGACCCAAGTACACAGAATTTCCTGGAGAGGCAATATAGTACTAAGGATCAAATACACATGATTTCCAGAGACAACCACCAGAGAATAATATCTTATCCTTTCACCGTAAATTAGTTAACATGAAGCTTAGAATATTAAGCTTCACGACCCACGCCCAAAGGTTTTAAATATAAGCAAATACAGAATGAGATAATTAGCTTTAAAAGTTTCAAAATGTAGGGCGGATACAAATGAATGTATTTTCTTTTCATATAAGTTGTAAATTCCATTTGTACATCAGTTTCTTGAGTGGCAGGTATGAAAACCACAAAAAGAAGTAAATGGACAAGAGCTCCGATTAAAGCAAAGACTGTTGAGCACTGCCGGATGGTTACTGGCAGAATACGTTATTTTCAGAGTTTGTTTGTAGCTTTTATGTTGCAGTGCTTTGTACTGTAATATTTAATAAATTGCCAGATTAATTATCATACTAATACTCTAACAAAACTAATGGCGGTCTTTAATGTGGTTACTTACGGTTTTCATAGTTGTTGTGTAACGTGCATGCTGCACTTTTATGTATTTAACAACAGCAATGAATATATTAATTATTATTATTATTAAAGAAAGGAGTTTTACCAGCCCAATGAGGCAAACTTGACTCTCACAGGGCTGGCCCGAAAAAATTGGGATATAAAGAATTTTAAAATTTATCGAATTTAATTGATAAAAAAAATTACACACACACACATATACATATATCATATATATATACTATATATATATATATATATATATATATATATGTATATATATATGTATGTATAGTATATATATATATATATATATATATTATATCATCATACATATATATATATATATATATATATATATATATATATATATATATATATCATATATACATACATATACATATATATATATATATATATATATATATATATATATATATATAATATATATGTAATTTGTATGTATGAATGTATGTATGTACCTGTATGTATGTATGTAGTATGATGTACGTACATACACACACACATATACATACATATACATATATATTTATCTTCAAATATACTAAATCTAAGTGAGAAAATGAATGAATGAATAAATATATTTATGAAATCTATGCGATAAAAAGAATTAACTATATATTAAATCTACGTAATTTAAAATGAATCAGTAATAAAATAAAAATCTTAGGTAAAAACTTAAATTCTATCAATTAAACGTGTATTCCTTTAAAAAGTTAAAATTCTAAAAACAGAAAAAACTACTAGATTCAGTTAAAATGTCAGAAAACGTTTTCCGACCAAAACATATGTCTCTCCCTCGCTTAAAAACCCGACAAACCGAAAATATATGTTTAATAGATAAAAAAGTATCACACTCACTGCACATTAAAAATCCATTGGTCAATCTCGTATGGCCAATTCATAATCGAGTCAATATTACCTCAGTTTTTTTGTCGTATTGATTAGATGATTTCCATGGAGAAACAGTTGACTTTAATTATCTTAATTTATTATTTTGAGATACGTTGCTCTACAATCTTTTGCCACATTTGTTTTCATTGTAAATATTTTTTAATTAATGTTTATGTAATCCGCTAACAAGGGAGTAATTAATATTCCCGTTGAGGCAAGTTGACGGCTGTTTTAGCAGCATCTCCTACATGAACCGGGACCCAACATAATTCGATATCTACCCCTTCAAGACAAAAATTGTTTAAAAGTTCTTCAATCTTTAATACCTACAGGTTCTTATGTGAATGGCTTTTAAGGGCTTAGTTCAGTGTACTAATTAACGCCAAAGAATTTGAATGTTAGCATTATAAGTAAGGAGCTACTTTGCTGGGGAACTAAATGACTTTAAAGGTAGACATTTTCGTTTGTAAAAGGTACCAACTCTGTAACCTAATTTTTTTCCTTTTTTAAGTTTAACTGTTCAGAAATTTTGGAAATAGCGTACAATTAGTATTACTTGATATTTTATAATAAAAAATGTCAGCGAGTGGAGTCACTTCGGGATTTAAAAGTTTGGGATTTAAGAGCTTTCATTATTTTTTCAATTCTTGAATACAAAATGAACGGACAAGCTGTTGAAAGAATTCATTTTGAAATACGCAATATTAACAAGTTATGCAGTATGAGAAAAATAATAGCAATGAAGAAGGGAATGGACAGAAACAGTTCGTCACTGAAATACCACTATTATTATTAAATTTCTGTAATGACTGATCGTTTAATTGAGAGAGACCTACCTACCTATTTAAGAGAGAGAGAGAGGGAGAGAATATTTTAGTCGGACGCCGTTTATTTTTCTTTTTTTTTAATATAAAGAAAATTTTTTATACAGCGTATGGAGTATGATTTGGCCTGAAGAAAGTTAGCCGCATATTAGTTGCGTTTTATTGCATACATTTCTCTCTCTCTCTCTCTCTCTCTCTCTCTCTCTCTCTCTCTCTCTCTCGCTCCTCTTCTTCTCCTCTCTCTCTCTCTCTCTCTCTCTCTCTCTCTCAGTAGTTTGTCATGTAAGGTCCTTCCCATTCTTCTTTCATTCGTTAGTTTTACTGTTGACTAATGACAAGTATTTTGAAGCTTGAGTAGATAAAGCAATTTAGATTGCATGAGATTAGGTTCTGACAATTTTGCTTAGAGAATAATATATTATCATTTCAACAAATATGAATATCGTCTTAAGCATTTATGATCCATATATTTATTCATTTTCCCATATGTCTCACATTCTCTTATTTTATTATATTGCGATGGAAGTTAGAAAAAAAAAAATACTTCGTTATAATGGAGTTTTTAATCTTGGATATAAAAGTGTTTACGGTTCTTGAGTGCTGAGTTATATTCTTTGAAGACATAATCTATGATTCTTGTTGAATAGGACGTCGCAGATGTCAAAAATATATAAAAAGAATCGAACGGACGAAGATTGCCATGCAGATAATAAATATGACGGGGTGTAATTAAAAGGAAATGGACGGCTTTGAGTCAAATATAATCTGAAGAGAGAGAAGAGAGAGAGAGAGAGAGAGAGAGAGAGAGAGAGAGAGAGAGAGAGGTGTGCATGCCAGAAACTCAGTTTAGTAGCTTTAGTACACATTAACTTCATAAAATGTCTTATCATATTACATATTACGTATGTAATATATTACTTGTCTTTCTTAACCATTATCGTAAAAAAAGATCAAACCACACCATTTGATTCAATAATGAAATTCAGAAGTGAATTTCATGATTTGTTTCTTGTATTTTTGCATTTGCTTATATATTTTAAAGTATATTTCACTTGTGGTAGCATCATGAGCGATGGTTTTATTTTTCGTATCTTGTTGATTTCAAGTTTTCAGCTGCCCAAATGTGTTTAACAGTACTGGGATGAATAATGAAAGTTATATCATTTACGTTTCCATATCTTGCACGTTTATTTGCGTCACATGTTGTGGCATTTTTTCCTGTGGAATCCTCGTGAATCCTGTAGAGTGTAGACTGAGATGAATCGTAGATTATGCGCTGTATCCGTCCGTCTGTCTTATTGAGTGTGAAGATTATGCAAATATCCTTTCGTATAGGCAGGCTCCTGCCACATGCTTCATGGAGGGAAATGAACTTTCATAGCGTAGAAAAATTCATATAAAGCTGTTACTCTTTGTAATTTGAAGTTTAGCCCCCAGTCTTTTTTTTCATGGCTTACAATATTAATTCATTATTTTATACACTACGTAATAATCGCGACATTTAAGTTGAATTCATGTCAGTCATATCTGTTCAGTTAAACAACATTATCGTTATTTTGGATAAGGAGTCTCTCTCTCTCTCTCTCTCTCTCTCACACACACACACACACACACACACTATTTCGTACCTATGATATTCTCAGAACACCTATTCCGTGTGAAAAACGAATCACTGTAATGTATTCTGGGAATTAATTCTGCGTATTCACTTCTTTATAGCTTCCATTTACTTTGAAATTTGTTTTGCAATTAGTCGTTTTTTTTAAATGTGTTCTCTTTTAATTGCTTTACATAAATATCTCATTGTTACCGTAAAAAAGTTTTTTTCTAAAATATCAATTTGTCATTTATTGAATGATATATAATAGATAGGATTAAAGCAAACCATATCTATACTTGTAAGCACCGTACATTACCAGAAATCGTTCAGGTGAATTGTACTTTGTCGCTCTATTATCAGAAATCGTTACGGAGAGTCCTTCGTTGCGCTCTTACCAGATTTTGTCAAGATGGAATGTTCCAACGTTGCCAGAAATTATAACAAGGAATTCTTCTTGGTCGTATTTGTTTGTACTTACTTCGAATAAACGAATCACACCTGCGTTGCGCTTTATTAACAGAGATCATAGCGATGACTAGCTGCTTTTTGTAGTTGTGATACCAGGAATCGTTACGGTTAGTTGTTGTTTGGTACTGTAGATATATATATATATATATCTATATATATATATATATATATATCACAATGATTAAAACATGTCTTGTAAATTTCCCCGAAACCTGATGTTTTTGCGTAACAGCATCGGCATGATTTTCCCCTTACAACTTTTGTCAGTAGATTTGAAAAGATTTGGCGGCTGTGGATTCCTTAAACTTGGTTATTAACATTCACTAAATTAAAGGGATCAGATGTAATGATTTATGCTTCTGGGTTGAGAACAGATCTTATTTCTGAGATCAGTAGCTAACAGATGTAATATACTACTTATGCTTGAAAACAACTCTCTACTGATCAATTTTGTGTTAAAATTTCTGTGTAAATACTATGACATGTTTTAATGCTCTGTGCTAAGAAGTTTAAATCCTTAGTGATTCTTACATAATTTGTCTGTTTTATGATTTCTTTTTGTCTTTATCCCCTACTGTTAATAAACAGATGGGGATAAAGGCTGTTAATAAACAGTAGTGGATCAAGGCAAAATGAAATGGTGAAACAGACCAAATTATTTAAGAATCAATAAGGATTTTACCCTTCCTCTGTTGAGCTCCAGCTGCAATATATATATATATATATATATATATATATATATATATATATATATATATATATGATATATATATTTTTTTTTTTTTTTTTTTTTTTTTTTTTTTTTTTTTTTTTTTTTTTTATTTTTTTTTTTTTTTTCAAGGAAGTTCCATGAGGTAAAGAAGACATGGCGGGATCCGACCTCCAGCTTACACGGGATGCGTGCAAGATTTTCCACTGACACATAAATTGCAAACATTATATTCCTAACTTTACATAAAGTTGTCTTCGTGATTAATAATCATAATTAATACTACTCATACGAACAACAAAAGTCAAATAAAAAGGACACAAATTAAACACATTCATATATTCTCGGTTATAAGTGGAAAACAAAATAATTGAACAGAAATATAGTCTCTGAATTCTGTACATCATATAAATTAAAACGTGGTAAAATCTATGGACAGATAGCCCGTTGTTTCACCAACGAAAATGAAAAAAAATTATATTTTATTAAAAATGATAATTGTTATGTCCTGTTTAATATGCTCATCATTAATTTTTTTACATTTTCATTCTAATAAATAAATCATAATCTTCTATCCTAAAATTCCTGTATCTTTTTCAGACCTTTTTGGATCTTTCCTAACACCCCAGCAACAACAATAACGACAAATAGTTTGTAGGCTTACTCCCAGAGTAAACAGAAATTATATCAGTGCGAGAGAATTATTATATTGTTAGCGAATTATTAATTGCTCAGTTGCTTTTCTCTCTTTGAATGCACAATTGACGTTAGGAGACGCACTGGTAATAATGAAATGTGTCTTGATAAGGCACCCACACATTCTCTTTCTCTTGCCTCAAGTTGCCATTCTGGTTACTGTATTGTCTCTTGGTGAATGTACCTTTATGAATGGTGAGAACCACTTTTATTCACACCCTATAGTCTCCCGAAACGAAATTCACCACAAAGGAAGGCAGCGGCCACATTTATTAGACCCGGTGAATTAGGCGAAACGACAACAGCAGTGGCGCACATAATAAAGCTATATCGCTTTCAAAGAGGCGGTTTTTTCCCCCTCGTGTTTTAAGGGTGATACAATTGTACCTCTCCACCTTTTATGTCAGCCCCGAGAAGCATAACAAAGAATAATATACTAAAGAGAGAGAGAGAGAGAGAGAGAGAGAGAGAGAGAGAGAGAGAGAGAATTTTTCAAATTCATCCTTCAGAAATACAAGGCGCAGCTATCGCTACTCTTTTTCTCCTGTCTCACTCGTCCTTTCTGTGAACAATGCACTGAAACAATGAATGACCTGAGTATGGTTCAGGGGGAGGGGGTCGCCTGAAGCCGGGGAAGGAGAAGGAAAAGCTTGTGGCCTCATTCTCAAAGTCGGCTCCCTCCTTCGGCCCCTCCATTGTTGGATGTGTGGAAGCTTTGTACGGGTTTTGGGCGGTCACTATTCATTTTGTCTTTTTATAAATTCTAATGGCATAAGACATAAAAACAGAGGATTCTAGAATGAAAGGATTGGTATGACTGTACATGAAACTTTAATTATATTTTTTTCATTAAAGCATTTTTCTTTTATTTCATGGGTCGTTGGTGATCTCAGTATAACCTACTCGCTCTTATGCTTTTCTTAATTGATTTCGAGAACTGTGCCTCTCTTTGTAGCCATTGGTTGCTCAGATGCACAAATTATATATATATATATATATATATATATATATATATATATATATATATATATATATTATATATAATGCGTGTGTCTAATTATTTTGCTATAGTGCGCCTTTATCCCCAAACTTTAATTGCAGAATCATGGATGAACCTCCTGTGCCGAACCCTTCCTCGACATCATACTCTTTGATATGCATACACAGACTGTCATCATTGCTATTCCTTCAGTCGTCTTTGTCTTCGTTTTCCCCTGAAGAATGTGTGCTGTATATAAATAAAAGTGATAAAATAATGTTGACTTTCATGCATGTGTTCCTCTTCATGAAAAGAGTGACAGGCAGGAAGTGATTCTACGTAGAATGAGTAATTAGTCATAGTGTTGTGTATCATGCGGCCGTAGGGTATTATTTAAACGCAACCCATTTTTGTCTTGGGCCAGCTTTCATTGCCTTTGAAGATTTCCGTGTAATCTTTATAGATGCTTGCCCTTTGTTCCTGGTTGTTGATCCGGTCACGTTTTCGGATTAATTAGTGATTTAGGGCTGAATGCATTCAGTCAGTGTTATTAATTCTATTTCTTTTGTTTGACCAATGATCCTTTCTATAATGTAAACATGGTTGCAAAAAGTGAGATATTAATAGTCTGCGCTTTTGATGATGAGTTTGATAAAGTCCCGTTGTTTTGTACCTAGTCATGTAGGTCACCAGAGAGAGAGAGAGAGAAAGGGTGATTAGAAGGTAATGATGTTAAACACTTTTACGGTTAAATTTTTCTTATGAAATGGTTAATTTCATTATTCGCAACAACAAACGGCTCAGAAAAAATATTTTATTGCAATTGACCTCCATTCCCATTTGAAGGATAAGAGGTGTTGTGTGCTCAGAACAAAATGACATTCAGTTTGAAAATGATTTTTAATATTTTTCATTTTTCTTTGTGTTCCCTTTGATAACATTCAACTCTGTAATTCATTTTGCAGTTAAATTAAGCCAATTGCTTAAACAGAAAATTTGTCTGTAGTGTTGCAAAACGACATCGTCATATATCTGCGCAGATCTTCGCAAATTTAGTTCTTACTACCGGTAAAACGCACGTACTGGGTTTACATCTTAATTGTTGATATTTAAAAAGAAACAAACATTCACAATGATGAATGAAGCCTGAAGACTCATTTGTGACTTCTTATAAGAAGACAGGGTAACTAAAGTAATAAGTACTAGATTAAATGAAATTGGCAAAACAATGAACATTTCCGTAACAAAGCAGCTATGCAAAGCAAAATAATATGTCCCATGAACGAAAGCAATGTCAAGTAAAAATTCTCTTCCCTTATTGCCAGGCGGTCCCTTAACGAGGATTGCGTAGGAAAACAAAGGAATCATGAAGGTTTTGGAACAGCTGCCTCGTCGCGAGCAAAGGGAATAGAATCTTAGGCAGAAACCCCCAGTATGTTCCACCAATAACTTAATCTGTACCAGAGAGTAGCAACTGAAGCGTGCCCTTAGAGCAGTTGATCCGTAAACTCTCTCTCTCTCTCTCTCTCTCTCTCTCTCTCTCTCTCTCTCTCTCTCTCTTACACACGCACGCACGCACACAGCCACTCTCTTTCTCTTTGACAGCACTTGTGCAGACAGAAAGATTGTATTTTAGATGTAGGTTTGATGGCTGTTTCTCTAGATTTCAAAAATGTTATTGTTTTTTCAGTTGTTCCCACACACACATGATATACATTATATGTATGTATATATGTATATACATATATATATATATATATATATATATATATATATATATATATATATATATATATATATATATTCTTTCACAGTCACTTACATACTGAACGTGTATGCATGTGTGCAAATGTACATTTCATTTATTCAAGGTGTGCATATGTGCTGTGCACAGTTTATGTACATATTTGCATATGAATGATATGGATATAGACTTTTGTATGAGATAGTTCAGATTAAGTATTTCTAGTGGTTCGTATCTTTAAAAAGGAGGACCATCATTAGACTTGAACACATGAGATAAGCATCAGAATTCCATGGTAAATTTATTTTTGAAATAAGGTTTTTGTTGACTGATGTTTTTCGAAATGTAAGTCATTTTTAATTCTAGCTAAGACGGCCAACGTTGACACGTAATTTTACCACCTCATCTGTGAGGATGCTGCCCTTTCTCGTTTGATACAGTGACATTTCCTTTTCAGATAAGAGGTGGACTCTGTCATTTGTATCGCTGCTATGAAATTGGATTGTTGATATTGGATCTCTCTTAAGCCAACCGCGATCTTCTCGCGATCGTGGAAAGAAACACTTTGTTCATTTTTGTGCAATTCGTATGAAGGATTATGATGGATTTCTCATTACTAACAGTGCTATAAAATCTTTCTTGGGTGTAGGATGAGATTGCGTTTTTGTTCTAAAGCAGTGACATTATCCGATAGCTTTAGATTAGCTTGTAAGAATACCAAACTACTTTTATTCTTCCTTCGTAACTCATATATAGGTGTTGTCTTTTTATCGCTTCATTATTTAACTAGCAGAAAACAGATTATCAAAACTCTCTCTCTCTCTCTCTCTCTCTCTCTCTCTCTCTCTCTCTCTCTCTCTCTCTCGTAAGCGATTCACAACGATGTTCAGGAAATAAGGCTGAAGTTATTCTTACTGCACTGCGTAACATCCAAATCCGTCATACCTGATGCCAAGTGCAGTCCCCCTATTCTTGGGCATTGTAACGCTGATTGCTATGCAGATCGTGGCAAGCACAATCCTTCTATATCGGCACGTCAATGGGCAGCCCAATTTAGACCGTAAACGGCTCCAGTGATTTGATATTCCTTAGTCGAAATGAACACTCAGACACCAAAATCTCGTTTTCCAGTCGAATGGGTCGGAAATTAGGGATCTGAATGTGGTCATTCGTCGAACACTCCGATGCTAATATATACAAAGAATAAAAATGTTTCTGGACAACAGGAGAGTTTTTTTGTTTTTTTTTAAGAAAAGGAAAGACTCTGGACAAAGGAAAAGAATATACGCGGAGAAGGATAGGAACTTTTTTTTTTTTTTTTCCCCGAGATCAAAGAAAGTATACCTAGAGTATGGGGAAGGGTTTACGGATAAAAGGGATAAAGGGAAGGTCCTCTTCAAAACAATGGGAAAGACTTTTTAATCAATTAGAAAGACCTGGCATTACGCAAATACGAATGCTGTGCTCGGCATGGAAAGATTCGCCATTCTAGTAGGGCTCAAGAATATTTGTCAATTATATGTCCAAGGATGCTGGAATAGGTTTGATGTACTCATTCAGCAATTACAGTCTTTGTTTCCTTTGCTGAAGATATTTTTTTTTCCTGGAATTGCCGATAAACACTATCCAGTTTATTCATCAAATCAAAAGGAGACTGAAGTGACTGTGGTGGCTCCTTCTTACTGATTACGAGTATTATTGTCTGGTTCTCTTACCTCTTTAACTGGATTTCGCTGAAAGAAGTAACACGAATAATCTATGATGTGCTTTATGACTCATTTCTTTTTTAGTTTCTACAAGAGTTACAAAATTTTGATGTCAGAGTAAACATAGTCCTTTAGGACCCCCGAGCAAACACCAGCTGGATTGCACTGCTCATGCTCGCTACCCGATTGCTCTTCTGTCTGTTCGATCTCTAAACTGGAAAGTCGACTCCCTTCACCTCGCGTGGCACGTTCGACCATACGTACGTACTCCTTCCTGAAGATCCAGCTTCTGAGGCACGTCGTAAGCGCTTATTTATTTCGGCTCAAGGAAAGGCGGCGCGTGAATACCGCGGGGGGAGAGGGAGAGGTTGTCTCCCGGGATACCTCATAGCGCGGTCAGAGTACTGTGCTCACTTTGAGCTAGGCCTGGGCTCCTGTATCATTAGTTGTCTATTGTGTGGGTAGAAATCTAATCCCGGTTTATGACGTGCATATTTTTTTTTTCCGGGGGATCAGATTTCTCCCTCGTCCTTTCATGCCTGTTGTTTTAAGGAGCCATTTGATCCAGGCGGGTGAGTCCTTCGTGTTTCTCCTATTAACTAGGGTGGAGAACAGGATGGCTGCGCTCCTTCCTTGCTGTATTCACTACTTAGACTTTTCAGCTGTATTAAGTCTACTTTTCCTGAAAGTGATTTTACTAAGTTTCCAGGTAGGATGGCTGTGCGATGCCTCCTGAATTCTGTAGCTAAGATCTTCATTTGACTCGCTTTTTGGGTCAGCAAATATCTTTGGTTCATAAATCTTGTGTTCCTTTAACTGAATATCTTCTCTGTACTGTTAGTCTCATTTCCT
>NC_061108.1:49568042-49610542 GCF_015104395.2 Macrobrachium nipponense
TTGTGTGATAAAATGGACGTGTGTAGTATTTTAATTGCTAAATTATTAGTATCAAAATTTGGAAGCAAACTGACGTTGACAGAACGTGGTGAAACAAATTTGTTTTATATTCAGGCCATCCACATTATATTAATAATGCAACAAGACAACTAAATAAGCCTCCATTGTAAGAAAGGTGGAGTGCCGATGGTTGCTTGCCATCGCTTGTTGAGATTGATGAATGGCTGAAGTGGAATGCGCTGGGGTGGATTTCACACCCTTATTAGGTGTGGTTTGCTCTGCTAATTTGGGCAGTTTTTCTTGAGTCCATTGTTAAGCATGTCTGTGTATTTCTCTGGTTTATTCAAATATGTATACTTGTTTTGTGTAAAAATATACATTATATATATATGTATGTATATATATATATATATATATATATATAATATATATATATATAATATATGTATGTATAATATATATATAATATTTATATATATCATATTTATATATAAAATATACTATATATATATATATATATTATATATATATCAGCAATAAGTCACCAAACAGCACGTGACAAATATGTACGTAAATAGCCACATGAAAGGTGAAGAATCAAAGACCAGGTACCAAGCGCTTTCGTGTATTGCGTACACTTCTTCGTTAGCCATGGGTTACTTTGTTACCCCGAAAGAAGTGTACGCAATACACGAAAGCGCTTGGTACCTGGTCTTTGATTCTTCACCTTTCATGTGGCTATTTACGTATATATATATATATATATATATATATATATATATATATATATATATATATGTGTGTGTGTGTGTGTGTGTGTGTGCGTGCGTGTGTGCGTGTATCGACTGATGGTATGAGAGAACCCTCTAGCATGTGAAATTGTATACAATTCATACACCACTATGTCAAAGTTTCTCATCAGTGCATCTCTTCCCTCATACATCCCTGATATTTAAACGCTTCCCTAAACACAGCAAGGGAAAGAGGAGACTGTGCATTATGACAAGACTTAAAAAGAAAGGCCTGTAAAGTGCGCTTTGTTCTATGTGACTTTTTTCTCCGTTCGGCTGAACGTGCGTCTCCTTCAGTGCGTAGGTGGCGTATGAATGCAGGTCCCGTAACCCAGACAACAGTGTGGTTTTAGATTTAAGGTCATCATGTAACTACTTCTGCAGGTGGATGTGTGCTGTTCTTTGCTTTTACGGTTAAGTTTATTTAATAACGAACTTTTCCAGTTATTGAGTGGCAATGAAGCTTTCACATTTATTGTGTTTTTTTTTTTTTGCTGGATTTGCACGATTAGCTAAGACATCTAAGACATTTTTATTTTAGACTGGTTAAATTTAAAAAGAGCAGCGTTTGTTGAAACGACAAGTAAATTCCGTTAAACAGCAGATAAATATTGGGGCAATTGTTTGTTACTAGCTGATGGAAACTGAATTATTTCTTATTAAAAGTTTTAATGATTGTTTTTTGCTTTGTTGCAACATTCTCCTCTCATTGTTCCCCCTACGACCATTTGTACAATGACATATGTCCAAATAGAGGTATATATAATTCTAAATTGCAGATGGCAGCTTAATTGAGATATACACAATGCCACATTCCCATAATCCATAACCATCATGTTTTGTCATTTTGTTGCAGAGTAACTTTGAGTGCATTGTCTTTCTCAATACTTGTTTGCAGTAAGGCTGCTGCAGAGTGGGAGGCTATTGAGGACCGCGAGAATGTCAGTGGGGAGTACTCCTAACGAGTGCTTTGAGGGCAAGTTCCTCAGTAGAGGTGTTTCGTGTGTGGAATCCTGCGCCGTTGTTGTCATAATGCATAATAGCTTTCTCATCCTGAGCCTTATGAGTGTGGTACTTCTCCTTGGAACCTCTTTACTGAAGCTTCATTGATTTTAACTGTGAAGCTGAAGGTGGGGGTAGTGACGGGTGTGATGAACGAGTCATATCATTCTTTATATTTATTCTGTAGTATGTTAGATTCCTGCTTATTGACCATATTTTGTATTTCTTATGATAATTTTGTTAAAACAGTTTCAGAATTTTAGATTTTGGTTTGGTTGCTTCACTGGTTTCATTCATTTTCAGTATTTGAACAATTTGATCAAGCGAAATGTTAGGATATATCTATACCTGGAGATGAGCTCAGCGTTCTTGTATATTAGTTGCCTGAAATTTGCATTTGATTGTCATGCTAACATGATAGAGGGTATGAACCAAAATTTAGTGCAAAATAATTTGTAGTATTTTCTTAAGTATAGTATGCCGATAAGAAAATTCTGCCCTGAAACTTGATTCTCTCGTCAAAACTTGACAAGAAATTGCCCGGGAGAATCATAGTCATTAGATGAAGTAATCACTTAGCTCGTCTAAAACGGTGTCTAGTTTACGTCGTAAATTAACGATTAGCTAACAAACCTTGCAGGGGAATGTGCAGCCGATGTTCAATCTTTGGTACCTTTCACTTAAGGTATTGAAATATTATTGCTAATTTGTCTAGAGCTGGATCGTTTTTTAGGTTGGATGCTATCGATTAATAGCAACACTGGTTAGATACTGTCAATTTATCAAGGGTAACAGTGAGGCCAGCTCAAATTTGGGAGCGCTGCCCTTGAGATTATCAACGACCAGAATATTCTGGAGAACATTTTATAGCTTAATAGGGCTTTTTGCCTCTTCTTCATATTCATGGCTGTCTGATGACTACCATCGAAACTGACGATATGAAAATTGGTTTTGGTTTTCCCCCTCCAAAGCTTTGCGTCGACACTCGGTCACCCGTCTGGCAGATAAGACGTTATTGTGGGGCGTTATCTTCCGTGCAGACAAGAGACGGTCCCTCCTTTTCTGTCACTCAATGTATTGCTCCATCAGCTTCCTTCAGGCTCTTCAAGACGAATCGGCTCTTATTTGGTGGAATAGCCAATGGGGAAAGGGCCAAGTAGATCGACCTATTGCTCACTTCCCATTTATAACTTATTTTTACAACGTTGAAATGGAAACAGTTTTCGTTGCAAAGAGTGCTGGAGCTAAACTTATTGGCGCTGTATATTTTGGGATTCATGTAATGTGTAAAAATGGGTTTTCTTTTGTGAGAGTTCTATGTGTATGTCATTTTGTCGCCGTTGATTTGTAAGTTGTACAATCTCTCTCTCTCTCTCTCTCTCTCTCTCTCTCTCTCTCTCTCTCTCTCTCTCTCTCTCTCAGGCCTCTCTGCATAAACTGCAACGTGGTCACCTCACTAACTATATACCCATACCGGGTTCCGATCTCGGGCGAGTATAGTGATCTCGGCACGTTGCCTGCTATCCATTTTACTATCGTTAGCCTCACTCTGCTTTATTGTTTAGTTATCCTTCCGTGTAACTGTTTGTACAATAGTAACTGATCAATCAAACCATATACCAATATATCAAAATTAAAGCTCTGAGAGTCTGGGCAAGGTAAACCTTATCTCACCGAAGTTGTCTATCTGTCTGGCTAACTATTTATGCTTTTTTTTTTAGCCATTACATTGTGTCTAACCAGGCCATATCGTCACGTCAACTTTCCCCTCATCTCATATGGTATATGAGATGACCTGCAGTACACAGACTCATATGGTATATGAGATGACCTGCAGTACACAGACCATCATATGCATTTTTGGAAAGGCGACTGTACTAGAATACTTATGTCACACTCCTTTCGTAGATGACGTAGATGAGAAACAATATCCATCCAAACTGAAGGAAAGGTTTCAAGCGGTGGGATTTATTTGAGAATTTGGGATCTTCGGTACCGAATAATATTTTCAGGACTCCCAGAATTTGGGATCTTCGTTACCGAATAATATTTTCAGGACTCCCAGAAAATTATCTCCAATGTTAAATTCCCATATTAAGGCATATTTCAATTATTTACACGAAAACAGTATGTGCAGTATATAATATATATGTATATGTATATATATATATATATATATATATATATATATATACTTTTTATATATATATATAACATTTATATATATCATATATATATATATTAATATATATATATATATGTGATATAGTAATATAATATAACTATTAATTAAGGATATACACTACACATACACATACACATACACATACATACATACATACATACATACATACATACATATCTATGTATACATGCACGCACAATCCTTTTCTTCTCATCCAGCTCCGTAAATATCTCTCCTCTTCTTTCTATGGCCCTGTCCATGTTCCAGGATTCCGTTAATCGGATCACACCGCTGGTTCGTCACGATTCGAAATCGGGGCGCAGGCAGATTAAGAGAGAGAGAGAGAGAGAGAGAGAGAGAGAGAGAGAGATTTTCTAATATGAATGTCAAAATCAATGTGAACGTTTAAATTTGATCACCGAGAAAACGTTTATTCTCTGAGTTCCTGATGACAATCAGTGAAAGTAGAATCGTAAAATAACACTAAAAATGACATTCTCACATTTACTGTTAAGTGAAGTGTAATGTGGTATGCGTATGATAGGCATTTTATTAGGATTACATTTCACTTCAAATGAATCCTTACGTATGTGGTATGGAATTTGTCTTTTGGTCAACTAGCTGGGACTTGAAAGTTACATATTTCAGCACACTATTATCATGACATGTAAATGTCTTGAAGAGCTTTATTTATGTAATTAAGTAAATAACAGTATCACTTCTTTACTCCCCGAGAGTTGATCTGACTTGTTTTTGTTATTATAACAGTCCAGTGTAAATTCAGAATGCCTTTTAAATTAGATTTATTTACAGTGTTTGTTTCTATGTTGTGTATGACATGGCCTGTGCATGAGACTTACTCTTTGGAAATTTGCATAGAAATTCGAAAAGCATTCAGCACACAGTCCGTCTAGTCGTAAGCTAGGTGCGACCATTTTATTTGTTATGAAGAGAGACATCGTAACTATATGAAATTTAAGCATCGTCTGTCGTTTTTAAATTTTGATATTTTCTTTATATATTATATATATTATATATATATATATATATATTTTTTTTTTTTTTTTTTTTTTTTGCCGAACTTTCGTTCTTTCGTCATCTTTTACAGCTTTTTATCCCCGCCAACATTTATCCGCGGCCCTTTCCAAGTCTCTTCTCCCCCTCTCCTTTTTTTTTTTTTTTTTTTTTTTTTTTTTTTTATTTGCGCTTCTATTGTGGGTTGTTAAAACTTCTTGTCTTAATGTTCAACCCAATTTTCCTTGTATTTCTCGTGAAGATTTAAACAATCTTTTGTAGCGATGAAAATGGTTGCTATTTTGGACTGACTCATCAGTTACATCAAGAGATACAAATGCATTGTACTGTCAATTATATGATCCTGAATTGATGACACACACAATTTTATAAGTCGGTATGTTCTCCACGATTAAGCGAGCTGAAGGTCTTTCTCTGGAATGCTAGTTTGCATGAAACATCTGCTGTATAAAAGTGACATGGTTTTCATTGTTACTCTTTATGCAAAGTCATAGTAAACGATGAAGTTTTCTCTCTCAGGTCATTTCATTGCTAATCGCTGATTTTGGTGGGAACTTTTTGTTAAAAAGGGAAATTCCTTGTCTGGTTTTACAGTATATAAACATTAACCAGATAGTCTCAGCAGCAAAGTCCACCTTTTCAAGGGTGGTCAGTCGCTTTCACTTACATTTCACGATTTATTTCATTGTGTATCTCTCCTCGTTCATCTGCGTCAGTCCTTGTTGCTGCTTCTGTTTTAAAATTGGTGTTATCAGATGATACTGAGCGATAGTGTACGAACCTCCCTTCTCTGGGATTTTATGAGTGATGAGTCAAAAGATAATTTTAAGAATAAATTAATGCCTCAGTCTCTGCCCCCATCCCCCCAACCCCCGTATGTAACCTTACTCCTTGGTGCAGGTCAAATGCCGCCCCCACCCCCAAAACCCATGATATCCCGTTAGATAGTATCCTTTCTTGTTAGTACACAGTAAAAGATGTCCTACCTTGGCTGGCTGTTGCTAGATTGCTAGTACGGATAAAGATGCCGGATGCCTTTTACGAGATGGCGTCGCGGGGAATCCCTGCATAAGACCCAGTGTGCTTTATGTAGTATGTAGGATCCCTCGGCCACAGACGTGTTAGAGGACTCCCCCCGCTACTCTTGATGGAGGGATAAGCATAGGAGTATAGACCGGTGCAGGTGTGACATGAAGGATAATTTTACTGGAAGTTAACCCTGGTGTTACAAACTATATTTGTTTTTTTCCATCTGTCCATCCACCTGTGGTGTTTGCGCATGGTAACACTGCTTCCCGGGCTTTAAATAATATCCTATTTCGAATATTAACTGTGTAATTTACATACAGTAAATTATTAAAACACTTTTCAGTTGCAAATATATACCCAGATATAATTTTATTTACCTAAAACTTAGACAGCGTAACTATTTATAGCCAGGGGTGCAGTGTTACTATGCGCGACCATCACAGGCGGATGAACAGATGGAAAAAAACAGAGTATAGTCACGTTGGCGATGGAAATCGTTGCGTAATAGCCCGACTATTTGCCTTGTCGAAACAAGAACGCGATTGGCTATTTGAATAGCCGTTTATAGTCATCGACGATACCTCCATTGTTCGCCAAGTCTTTTCTGTCTGTTTTATGTCAGTTTGTCTTAACTTAAGGTTAATTGTGCTGTAAACGCCAAAGAAGAAATAGTGAAGAAACTGCATAGTAAAAGATGACCTCGAGAAAATAATGAACAGGGGACTGAGTGATGAAGGGGAACAAGTAAGTTCCGTTAACTCAAAAGTCCGTTTTTGTACAGAATAAATTGTTGGTATCCGATGGCGCCAAGTTTTGACGTAAATAAACAACCGTACACTGTAATAAAAAAAAAAAAGGCAGTTTTATACTTCAGTTTAAAAGTAAATGTCCGCTTTGTATACATTCGCTGTGTCCCTATTTATAGATTTAATATTCTCCAGTGCATGCGGAACAATTTTTGATGACACGGTTCTTACAGCCTCACCCCCCATCTTTTTTTATGTTGACCTCATTTTGAGAATTTGCCAGACCCAGATATCAATATATTTTTCACACCTTTCTTTATTATCTCCATTTTCGCTATCTTGTATATTGAAGGTGTTATTTTCTAACACTTATTTCCCAAATTGCTGTCGTTAATATAAACTTTCTCCTAGCGGTCCAGGAAGAGAGAGAGAGAGAGAGAGAGAGAGAGAGAGAGAGAGAGAGAGAGAGAGAGAATGGAGGGTGGGAGGGGAGAGGGGGACGAAGGGAGGGAAGGAGGGGCAGGTTCAGGCCATACAGGTGTTTGAAGCCTTTGCATGTGCACGTTTTTTGGGTAGCAGCTTTGTGGTAACGCCGCAGTCACCAGACGTGCTATTAAGCTTAAAAGTAGGGAGTCCAAGGCAAAGTGATTTAAGGGTCGAGTAAACTCTTTAACCGTTGCCTTTCTTCAGCAGGTAAATCACCTCTTTGCCTCCAGCGATCGAGAAACCAGACTTCGGATTGGTGACTATATGGTGATAGGAGATTTTATCAACAGCCCTTTAATATAGCGCATCGAATAGGAAAGCTCTCTCTCTCTCTCTCTCTCTCTCTCTCTCTCTCTCTCTCTCTCTCTCTCTCTCTCTGGACTTGATTGGAAACTGTAGCTTTTTTTAAACAAGTGTTCATTTCCTCTTGTGCAGAATAGCGTAACGCTGATTACTTAATTTGCACGCCAATAAACAGCAACACTTTCAGAGAGAAGACGCTTACATTTTGTTAAAGGAGGCATTCATATTAGAAAAATTATGGGCCTGAATGTTTTTTTATATAATCGCTATCGTTATTAACAGCCAAGAACAGGAAGGTTTGGTTATCAATTTGCATCAATTTAACCTTGACGAGATAACTCTCACGAGTCTTACCGAGATGTCATACTCTAATGCTTTCATTATTGGGTAACAATGGACTGTATCGTGTTGCTTCCTTGTGTATGTAATTTTTGGTGTACTGAGGTTCAGTCTTTCCTCCCCATACATAGTATTTCTAAATTTAGGGGACATTTCTTGCATTTTTTTTGCATCTAACAGTTTTGTCAATGTGTGTACTTCTCTTACTCCTTTGCATATTATTTGTTATTGTTAGGATCTAATTCTTCGTGGTTTAATTTAAGAGTATTCCCAGATTTCGCAGCATCGTGACTGAATTATGGATAACCATCGGCTGTAATTGAACGATGATGGACTGGCTATGGTTAGGTAGGCAATTGGAGTGATCAGCGACCAGTCAAGGAAGGGTCACCGGGAGGATTTATAGTTTATGATTGCAGACTTCTACTCCGATCGCGTGGATCGGTTTCAGTCGTGATTGAAAGAATGTAGGATTGGGAGGGGATTAGACACGTTTGTTTTCTTCTGCCATTAATGAAAGGGGAAGGTAAAGCGAACGTTTGGATGATTGCCATTCACGGAGGGAATTTAAGATTTATGGGGCAGCCTTACATTCACTGTCTTCCATTACCCATTTTAAGGTCAAATTAGATCTCTCTCTCTCTCTCTCTCTCTCTCTGCTTATCTCCTCATCTGGTACTCAAGATCTCGCTCTCTCTCTCTCTCTCTCTCTCTCTCTCTCTCTCTCTCTCTCTCTCTCTCTCTCTCTCTGTTATGTTCGTTTAATTTTACGCAAGGGAAAGAGCCCTTACCTTATGCTCGTCATCGTATAAATAATAATGAAGCTTACTGCAGTAATTCTTACATATGCATAAGGAGGTTTTCCGAAAACACTACTGTTGCTCAATAAGAATTGTTTGTTTGAGAGCTGAAGATGGTTTTGTTTCCTCTAAATGTACTTAATTTTGCTGTTTGGATTGTAGTTTATTATTAAATATATTGTTGTGTTCTTGATATTATTTAAACTTAAACATGCTAATAATAATAATAATAATAATAATAATAATAATAATAATAATAATAATAATAATAATATTAATAATGTTGTTGTTGTTGTTTAAAAAATATCCACAATTATATATAAAAATATATTTCTATGTAAAAATGTAAAACAAAGACTTTCGAACACCTGAACAGTGTTCCTCATTTTAACGTTACACTGATGAGGAACACCGTTCAGGTGTTCGAAAGTATCTGTTTTATATTTTTACATTAGAAATATATTTTTATATATAATTGTAGATATTTTTTAAACAATTTGTTTTCACGAAACTGTGAATTTCTTAACATTATCATTATTATTATTATTATTATTATTATTGCTTCTTAGATTGGCGGGGTAAATTATTTTGCAGCTTGCAGCATATAAGCGTTGCTTAACGGAACTTTCTAGGTTATATTGACCTTATCTGTCCATCTATGAAATATCCGTGCAAAGCTAAAGGAGACTTCCTGTCTTTTTCAAGCGCCCGCATAACACCCATTAGGCGACCCTGTCTTACATTTAAGTGCTAAGATCAGGAATCCGCGTGTTGTTTGAGTGTTTATTCCACCTGTAACCAACCTTGGGAATTCTCTCTGTGGCTTAAATTTAGTCAGATTTATATATTACTCCCTCTTTCAGAGGGTGGGGTTGTGTCTTTGCCAGCCATTCATGTCATGTAATTATGAATTGCGACATGAAAAGAGATGTATTGACCTCAGAACTTCACTGAAGAAGAAAAAAGGGGGCCTAATGGTCCTTCGAGAGTTGAAAGAGAATGATTTGTCCGATTACGTTTTTGTTTGTTCATCCGTTATGACAAGGCTTGAATAGAATCTCTCAGCTTTCCGTCAAAACATTTAACTAATTGACTCAAAGGAAAGAGATTGATAGCTAAGTGTTATTGCTCACTGTCAGATAAAAAATTTTTTCATTCCCCTCAGAAACAGAACAGGGAGAGAAAGAGGGCCTCTGTATTTAGGATTGTTCGTTATTCGAAAACCCCAAAAATATGTTATGACTATTGTGCAAGGCTTAGTCATGAAGAGCAAAGGCAGCGTGAAGGACGCATGTATTTTTTTTTTTTTTTTTTTCAGTGATCCAGAAACAGTCATAAGGAATGTGAAAATTTCATTTTCGTGTCATTTGCGAAAACATGCAAATATGTATGTGCGGTTTTCATAATTCATTATTTTTTTTAGTTTTCTGTAAAAGACTACCGTGATGGCTTTTGTCTGTCCGTCCGCACTTTTTCTGTCCGTCCTCAGATCTTAAAAACTATTGAGGTTAGAGGGCTGCAAATTGGTATGTTGATGATTCACCCTTCAATCATCAAACATACTAAATTGCAGCCCTCTAGCTTCCAAAGACTTTATATCATTTGAAGTTAAAGTTAGCCATGATCTCGGGTCTTGGAACGCTATAGGTGCCAACAACACAGGCCATCAACGTTCCGCGGCTGAGAGTTTCATATGGCTTATTACACTGTACAGAAAACTCGATTGTACCGAAGAAACTTCGGCGCATTTTTTACTTTTTTTTTCCCCTGACACATGAGGTCATGCTGGGAATGAAATAAATGGGATAGATACTTCCGAGAATGCACATGTTAATTAGGTATGTGTGAAAGGACGCACTAATAAGTAATTAGACACACGATGCCTGGTTTCAAATGAACTCGAAGGTTACGTGTTTTGTTTGCTTGAGTGGCAGCGCCATTACCTGTAAAAAAAAATATTTACCATTCATTTTAGATGCGAAATTAATGGAAGTCATGTTTTCCATTTCTCGTGCCTTATGACATTTCCATTATGGCGAAACATAGCCGTGGTGAAGAGTAAGGTCTCTCTCTCTCTCTCTCTCTCTCTCTCTCTCTCTCTCTCTCTCTCTCTCTCTCATTACGAAAGATGTTATTCATGTGTAATCAGAAAAATGAATGACGCCTGTGTATATCTTAAAGCTCGTTCGATTTCTGTTACGCCCAAACTGATTTTTTTGAGGCTTGCATAATACATACTGTCATACGTGCTTATACTGATGCTTCAAAAGCTTTTGCATTTAATATTACAATTTCATTTCGTATGTTACTACTTCTTTCTCTCTTAAAAGATCCAGGTGACCGATGCGGGCTGTTGAATTATACCTAATAAAAATGAGAGAGAGAGAGAGAGAGAGAGAGAGAGAGAGAGAGAGAGAGAGAGATGGTGATTCAGATTAGGGACGTCGGGAGCGCATGCACTGTATAATTTGTGCTGATAAGGGCGATTGACCAAGGGAGGAAAAAGTGCAGTGCAGCGGTCGTCCAACCTCTATGTGAATACATCATGTTTCGTCTATTAGTTACAATAAGCTTACGCGGACGGAGAGAGAGAGACGTGTGGACGCGGGTTTTTGGTATCGGTTGGTTTGGCTAGCGTAAGTCAAGTAGTCTGATGTTATTTTTACCAATATTATTTGTTTGGAATATATGGTAAGGACGAATAAAAATACTGGTTTCCTGCATTTTGTTTAAGAATTGGATCAATCCGTTTTATATTTACATGACATTTATACGTTGTAGGTTATTTTTCCAATTTGGGGTAAAAGACAGGATTTCAAACCGTTTTGTTTTCCGGTGTGAGCTTTATTTTTGAAGTGAATAAACTATTGAAACATCACCTGATTTACATCATTTAAGCTTACATTTACAAATTTTGTTATTATAAAATTTTTTTTGAGATCAGTATTTAAGTTAATTTCATTATATCGTACATTAAATTTAGAATTTAGAGTTTCATTATCTCACATTGTTTTAAAATTCTCTTTAGTAAGCCAGTATACAAAAGTCGTTGTATACCTTCCCACTTGTCAATGGGGGGGGGGACAAAAAATCCAACAACGGGGCCCCTTCCCTCCCCATCTCCTCTCTCTTCCGTCGTCTCTCTCTCTGTCAGCATAGCTTTTTTCATGACGCATCTGTCCTTTAGCCTCTGCCAACCTGCATCTGGTTCAACGGAGCTTGCTTTTTGCTTATATCCTAGGTGACCAACTGATTCCTAGACACGTAAAAATATCTAATCCTTCGGACCAGCCGTAGGATTGCTGTTAATCAGCTCAGTGGTCTGGTTAAACTAAGATAAACAATAAAAAAAATTTGATTATATCCGTTTTTACACAACTCTAATGAAATTCTGAAATTCACTCCCATATTGAAAAGTTTCATTTGTTGATGGGGCTTATCTAAAAACCATTTTATTAAAACTATGGAGTGTTCCGCACGCGCGCACCCACAGACACAGACACAGACACAGACACACACACACACACACACGTTCGTATAAAATTGTGTATTCATGTCTATGTGTGAAAGTAGCATTACTAAAGGAAAAGTGGACACCCTAAATGCCGAAATCCTATCTTTTCAAAGTCTTAGTTGGCTAAGTTACTTCATTATTATTTTGCAGTTTGCGGAAAAACTTTATTTTTCAGAGAAAAAGAATCACATTTACTATTCAGTGAGATGCAGGTTATGTCTTTTAAAAAATATGAAGACGAATTTACTTTTCCAATGAATTATCCATTTTTTAAAAATATTTTGATTGTCAAATAAAGAACTTGAGCATAAAACCAAACACCTGATGCTTCCCTAATTGCTGGAAAGGCGGAATCTTTACTTATGGCGACGGAGAGGTTCTATTTTATGGAGTTCCCTCTCTTTTTTATATAGACCAGACGAGGAGCGTTTATTTTAGGACAATTTATCGACGTTGTAAATATAGAGAATTGAGTACACCACGTCAAATTATGATGTTTTCGTTGCTATATCGTAAATCGGGATGTGATGTGTGTCATTAAGTGTTCCGAACCTGACGGATTGGCAAAAAATTACCGTCGCTGGGGTAAGGGAGCAATGGAGAATCTAAGCAATGGAGAATCTAAGAGAGAGAGAGAGAGAGAGAGAGAGAGAGAGAGAGAGAGAGAGAGAGAGAGACATACTTTCCTTCTTTTGTTTATATTTGTTATTATCTACGCTAACTAATTAGAAAGTCTTATACCGTGTATCTAAGAATAAACAGAACTTGAAACATGTAAGAATAGAGAATGCATGATAAATATTCATGCAAAGATTAGAATCTACCCTTAGTAATCTTTAGGAGGAATCTTTTTCATTTATTTGAATGGCTATAAACTTTACGTGTATAAATGCGGATACACTCTTCTTGGTCCTCTGCAACAGTACAACAGCATATAAATGCTTTGTTTAGAGAGCGAGAAACATATGCGTACTTGGATGCAACGACAGGTAATTGTAAATCATAATTACATAAATGAAGAAGCATATATTTATATTGAATTTGTGCATGTAATTTATATTGGAGGTAATTTTCATTTACATGTTCGGGTTCATTTGTAAGTATCCCAGACCTTAAGCATGCACAGCCACCTTTACTCAAAAGTGTTATGTAAATAATATATATATATATTTATATATATATATATATTATATATATATATATATATATATATATAATATATATATATATATATATATATATAGATATTTTATTTTAAATATATATATATATATATATATATATATGCATATACGTATGTATGCAGGCCTTGAAAGATTGTTATGCAACTAAATAATTCTCTCTCTCTCTCTCTCTCTCTCTCTCTCTCTCTCTCTCTCTCTCTCTCTCTCAGCAACGATAGTGTGATTTAACAACAGTGAGAGGAGTTCGTGAAGTTCGTAAGGTGAAATGGATTCCATTAACATTTAGAACAGGGGGAAGTTTGTTCAGGAAAACTTCTGTTGGGAAGGGCTAACGGAAGTCTGTCTGTATGAGGCAGAAATGTCACTTCTCATTTACATACAAAGCGATACATACACCTAAAAATAACGGTCAAGGATATAAAAGAGATATATATATATATATTATATATTTTATATATTATATATATATATATATATATATATATATAATATATATAATGTATATTATTATAGTATGTATGTATATATGTAAATATATATATATAATATATATATATATATATATATATATATATATATATATATATATATATATATATGTTAATGGTACACACCCTTGCATCACAGCGTGATTGGATGCACGCTTACCTAACCAGCAATATGTTGTCTTTTTTTTTATGCAAAATGACAACAGTTGTTTGTAGCACTCTCTCTAAGGTATGATATTTGAATCGTGAAGTCAACTTTACTTAGTATCTTGACGAAGTGTATATATAATAATATTGATATATATATATATGTAATATACTATATTATATATATTAATATTATATTATATATATATAGATATATATATATAATATATATATATAATTATATTATATATATATATAATAATATAATATATATTATATAATATTATTATATATATATATATTATTAATATATATTATATATATATAATGTATATATAAATATATATTGTAAGTTTTGTGAATAATTTTTGGGGGGATGGTGTTTATTTGCTTATTGATGTCTGTCGTAAGTGTTTGTTTAATATAATATTTGGTTTTCAACTTCTGTATTTTTTGGATCGTTCGTTCATTTTGTATTAGAATTTTTTTTCTTTTAAGATTTAACAGCTATTCTGCTGACGCACATTCCGCTTTTTGTTTACACTGATTACCTTTGATGATGGAGAGTTTTCTAAAAGCTAGACCAACCTTCGAAATAAATGTATATGCAGGAATATAAAGTTTCTGCTTTCAGCGCCTTATTCACAAATAATCTACATGTGTACAAGTGTGTACTAAATTGTTTGTAACCTGACTGTTCTACCATCAAATGGTCAACACATAAGTTACCAGTTTCCATAATAAGTACCCGGGTACAGAGATATCGAATTGATTACTTTCGATGGATTACGTGATCCTAAAAAGTGGATCATGCTCTACTGAACTATACTGAGCTCACGTGACTTCATTGACTGTATACAAAAAAGTGCAATTTAAATAGTTATCCTCATACTCGAAAGCGATTGGTCTTTTGAGTTGAAAACACTTGAGAAACTACAGATGCGCAGTCACGAGCACATTGCGAGTTGCTTCTAGAAGGTGCGTGTGTGTGTGCGCGTGCGCATCTGTAGATATATATATATATAATATAATATATTATATATATTATAATATATATATATATTACAATATATAATGTATATGATATATATATGATATATATATATATATATATATATTATATATTATATATATTGTGTGTGTTTGTGTGTGATAGGCACTGTAGGGCATCGGAAGTTGTAAATTTATTTTGAATTTTAAATTCAATGTTTCGATTATCAAGTCGAAAAACTCTTAATATTTTAAACTCTGTTGATAATTATAATTACGTTGGGCCATTTTTTTTATCCATTTCCTTTTATTAATTATTTGTTTATGTGATTTACGAATTTACCCCCATAGTACATGGCGAGTAGGTGCTTTGTCGTCTGAATTATGGAGCAGTGGCTATCAACTGTCTTGTAAGTCGTGAATCTGCACTATTAGGCCCAGTATCTTTTGTGCGAGCATAGATATTACAAGATGTGCAGTGTAGACCCAGGCGGGGATACAAAAGGTCAAGAGGTACCGCAGTTAGGAGAGAGAGAGAGAGAGAGAGAGAGAGAGAGAGAGAGAGAGAGAGAATTCATAGTTAAAAATAGAATGGCATCTCTCTCTCTCTCTCTCTCTCTCTCTCTCTCTCTCTCTCAAATAAGTTTTTAATTTCTTATCGTGCAGCTCCTCAAAGAGAGTGCGGTGCTCTTTTATTTATCTATTTTTCAGAAGAGACAAGAAAGATGCTGGCAGCCATTTTTTCGTATTATATTATTTTTTCAATAGCGGAATATGGCATTGTTTGTATAATTTTATTTATATTTTCAAACCTCGTGTACTTGGTTCTTAGAATCGATTTTAGCTTTTCCTTTAAAAGTAAGCTATACAGTAGGTGAGCGGGGTCTAATAAATATTTGAGATAAAACATCTTTTGAAAGAACTCGCACACACACACACACACACACACACACACAGAATTCTGCAAATTCAAATTTTTTCTCCCTGGTTAGGTAAGCAATACCTCTTCGAGGATCTCCTATTTCGATGGAATACATTTTGAGGGAACGAGTACACGCAACGTATGCAAGTGTAGCGCCCGCGAGTGACTATACTCTGTTTTTTCCATCTGTCCACCCGCCTGTGGTGTTTGCGTATGGTAACACTGCGTCCCGGGCTTTAGATAGTTACGCTATGTGTAAGTTTTAGGCAAATAAAATGATATCTGGGTGTACATTTGCAATTGAAAGTGTTTTGATAATTTACTGTATGTGAATTACACAGTTAATATTCGAAATAGGATATTATTATAGTTGTTGAATGTAAGCTGAATGTAACTATCTAAAGCCTTGGACGCCGGTTTACCATACGCAAACACCAAAGGCGGATGGACAGATGGAAAAAACCGAGTATGGTAGGACATTGCGTGCCTGCAGGCGGCAGCTGCTCATGCATTTAAGCCAAGTAGGGAAAGATCCCAATCAGGGACATAAATGGAAGGGAACATCCTTAAAAAACAATAAGGTTATTTATTTCCTGAAACTCTCTCTCTCTCTCTCTCTCTCTCTCTCTGTTTTTCCTGTATAATGTTTTGCCGCACATGCTTATGAGTGTGCTCACTCATCTTGTTGATGATGAAGATTGGAGAGTGGAGGCCCTTTGATGTGAGCAGATATGAAAATAAGTCGCGTTTGAAGTCGAATAAATATATATTAACTTCCAGTTTTTCTTGCATGGTATCGGTGTATCCTTCCGTCAATAAAGGCACGGCAACACGTTGATGTGAATGTAAGTTTTTTGGAGGATATGTTTTGCTTGACTTTGGTGTAAGATGTTGACTCTGAATTGTTCAAGCAACGTTATTGATTCGTAATTTTTGAACGAGAAGTCAGTTTATGTATATTTTAGTGCTATATTTTTAATTAATTAAACGATGTAGTTTGTGTTCCAGCTGATGTACATTACGGGGACAAAGAACGTTGGCGTAATCTGTATCGATTTGTGCTGATAAATAAACCAGATGTTGTGAGGGAATTTTCATCCGTAAGTGCTGAGTTTGGATTTCCCAAATGGTCATCTTCGACCCTTCCTTGACCTTTCAGAAGGGTTTAGCTGTTACTTTTCATTCTCTAATAGGTCCTTTGTCCGCATTCCTTTGAATGCTCAGAAGAAAAGCAGCCGTGTCGTGGGATTCACTTTTTACCAGGTACTAATACTTGAAAGTTCAGAGATTTCCTTCCATAACCCTGTGCGCAAAATTGTGCCCATTTTTCTGCTACTCTTTTTTTACGTATATATATATTATATATATATATATATATAGTATATATATATATATATATATATATATATATATATTTATATATAGATATATTTATATAGAACAATGATGGAGGTTTACAATGATGTAAAAATGATAAACCCATTGTGTTTTGGAACCAACAAAGGCAAGAAATTCTGCAGTCAGGTCCAGAAAAAGGGTAAAAAGTGTTTTATATATTTGTTTAAGAAGGAAACTTGTGAAAATATAAGCGTAATTGATGGAATCATCAGCATAAGTTTCAAGAGTAAACTCCATTATTCCAAACTAAATTTTTAAAGACAAATATGTCTGGGTTATCCTTTCAATTCTAAAGAAACATCAGCGAAATATCGAAAAGAAGAACAATTGAAGTGTGAAATACTGTAGATTATTGATATCTTAAGTTTTGCTTAACTTGTTTTTCCATTCCTAATATTTAATTCCTTTGTTATAACAGTTATCTGAGATGCTCTTCCTCTGGGGCTTTTAGACTAGAAAGATATTGGTCGTTACAATGGCAAAACCTGTTAAGATAAAAATCAGTCTCGTGTTTTATTATATTATATAATTTCTTCAGTAAATTTGATTTTGAAATTTCAAGTACTTCATTCAGAAGGAAAAATAAGCAGAGAAGAGATATGTTTGCCGACCATTGTCTCCATAGGAGGCACAAGAATCCCAGTTTTGTGGGATATGCGAGAGTAGCTGATTGACCATTTAAGGATAAAGTAATTCAGTATTCCAAGTAGCAGAAGAGCTTTCTCCTCGTCTTGAGTGTCTGCCCCTCTCTCTCTCTCTCTCTCTCTCTCTCTCTCTCTCTCTCTCTCTCCTAGTGACAAAACTGGTGGTTAGAATCAGGCTGAAATTGGTTAATTGGCGTCGGCGCAAGACTGAATTTTTAACATCCTTGTGATAAGAACGATTAAAACCTGTTTGCTGGGGGGAGATGAAGGCTTATAGAATAAATACAGTCCCTTTGGTTGCAGAATCTGATAAGGAAGACCAAAATAAAGGTCGCTCTCTCTCTCTCTCTCTCTCTCTCTCTTGTTTGTACTTGATCAATTTCAGTAACATTATGTCGTTGTTTTTTTCCGTTGCAGTTAGTTAAGTTTTCCTAATGGTATCATTTAATTAATGTTATTGTCATCAGCCCACTTAGAAATGTTTCCGCCGTCTCTCTCAAGGTGCGTAACGTTCAACAATGTAGCTTATAGTCAAGAACAACCATAGCAATGCAAAGAGCATTTTTCATCGATAATTGACAGTAGATGTGTAGATTTAATGAAATAAGATCAAATCTCTTCATGTTGTCATGAAATGCTCACACATGACAGAGTAAAAACAATGATTAAGGGTCTCTTCATCACTATTCCACTTTCATAGACTTCACTATTCCCTTTTCTCACGTTTCTGTTGATTAAAAACGCGTTCTCTTGTCATTGAGTCGCCCTCACAGTGATTCTATTCATTTTCGTATTTCTCTCTCTCCTTCCTCGTTACGTCTTGTTTGACCAGTTTCATTAATGAAGGAGTGTTGGGCCGGGGTGGGTTGGGGGTCGGGGTGGTAGAGGGAGTGTGGTGTATCTTGTCTCATTATTGCTAGCTTATACCTCAGGAGAAGCGACAGCTGTTGACTGTATTGTAAAAGCAGATGCCTTTGGTTTGGCACACAGGCGCGCAGGCAAGCGCGCGCAATCGTTCACACATGCACGCACGCACACCGATGTTCGCACAGCTACTAGCTCTTACCTGTCGATTCTTTTAACCGACCTCGTTTCCCGAATATTTGGGTTACTGGTTCTGGTGTCGCTGCACGATGTTGATCACTGCCAGTGATGAGTTTTGCATATCCATCGCTGGCTGGGGAATTGTGCTCCCAGAAAACGTGCCCATCTGGCTGCGAGATGCACCACGCTCTGATCGGGCTCGAACTGGCAGAGGAAAAGTTTTTTGCTCTTTGCCTCGTATTTCTACTTTTAGTTCGTATAAGATCAATGATATTAATCATCCGCTAGTGAAGTTAAATGAGGTTGTATTTTTGCACAAAACTGATGTGAATGAATCATTTGTCCTTTACTCTGTATAAATATCACGACTGGAACTCGGAATATTTTGTCGAACAAAGAGAACCAATTTTTAGGCTTTCATTACATTAACTTGTCTTTGCTGCGTTAAGTATGACAATTTCCTTTATTACATAATGTTAAATGGATAATAAATGTATTTTACATTTTTAATGCATTTGCACCGGAATTTATTCTTATTTTACTTGTTATTATTTGAGTACACTATTTTCGATGTGGTATGTCTCTGAAGTACAAAGGAATGTGTCCTTTAACTAGTTGTGGACTCATTTACATATATTTGTAGCTTAATTTCGTCTTTAATCTTCAAGTGATTCGTTTCTCCTTTGTTTTCAGTAGGGAAAGAGAGCAAATTCTGAGAGGAATATTGTAGACGCAAGAATATTTTAACACAAGCAGAACCTTGTATGAGTAGGACTGATGTGGATTCTGTATTCAAAATTGAATTTTACAGAATGGTAGGGAATTATTATCTATGAGAAGTATTCGTGCGATTTAGTTCGTTTTCGGTCGTACATTAATCTGTGCGTTATGATATATCACGTATGTAAATGACTATTCTTATACCATTATCTGGAGATACATAGCATTATACATGATCAGAATGAAGCAGTGTTGCTATTCATGTATGATCTTTATGTTGTAATTGTAGCATAGCGCTCGATTTATGTGATCGTTGGGTTTTATTCATATCAGTCAGTTTAGATAACCTTAAAAAAGGGTACAACACTTGTGAAGACACAAATTTCAATATCATCGAAATCACCATAGGTATCTTTGGAATAATGTACTGCCAGGTAGAATTATAATTGAAGTGTGCTTAAGGCAGGGCCAGGATTCGGCAGCCGAATGGTTCAAGTCCACCTTCCGTCTGTAGCTAAACCAATGGCCACGTTTCCAATCCTGTCTGGGTCTAATGCACTTATCATTTATAATTCACCTCAGGTGTAAGTTACTCATAAGACATCGAATTCGATAGTCAGTTATAGATAGTGGTGACTTAATATATATTTACGAGTATAAAAATGTCACCCCAGTATAAGCGACAAATTATATATATATATATATATGATATATATATATATATATATATATATATATATATATATATATATATATATATATATATATTTATGTGCGTGTGTGTGTGTGTCTTTGTGAACGTAATAACCGCAATGCCTCCTCAACTTGAGATTTCTTCTCACTATTTATGATAACCTTGTCTCTCGCAAAGCCGAAGAACCAAATGAAGACATTTTAACGTCCGTAGCAGGGTTCGAACTAGCATTCGCTGCATCAGAACGAGGTCACGTTAACTACCCAATGTGTATACATGCATACATACATACATACATACACACACACGCAAATATAATGAGAGAGAGAGAGAGAGAGAGAGAGAGAGAGAGAGATAAATATATATATATATATATATATATATATATATATATATATATATATATTGAAGTATGTATGATATTTGTGTGTGGCTGTGTATGTGTATGAAAAGTGATGTGAGGTAAATGGAGTCGTAATTTTAAACAGTAGAATATGACAGATTTCTTTATAAGTCGAGAAAGAAAAGGATCGTTGATTGCGACACCAGTGCTAAAGAATAAAACGACTTCGACGAATGTTTGAAGAGTAAGTGTTATGTGGAGCTCGTCCTGATAAATGTTTTGCTTCGACCTGTGGCCAGATCCCGTGTTGTTCAACCGAACAAGTGCGCGCCTCAGAGGTTCCATGAATTATGAATGGCAGAGAAGGAGGCCACGGTAAGAATAAGGGCTTCCAAAGAAGAGGGAAAGGGAAGGTCAATTGAGAGAGAGAGAGAGAGAGAGAGAGAGAGAGAGAGAGAGATCATAGAAGGTATATAAGTAAAAATTCGTGTAAATGTAAACGGATGATAAAATCATAAATCACTGAGAAAGTGATTAAAATAATCATAGTTTCGTATCTCCGGATGGGTTTTTTTTCCTTTGCACACGTGCATCCTTTGTATTTCCTTCTTTTCATAGTGCAACTGTTTTATGGCAGGAGAAATGTATTCAGAGAGAGAGAGAGAGAGAAGAGGAGGACGAGAGATAGACGACAGATGGGAGAGAGAGAGAGAGAGAGAGAGAGAGAGAGAGAGAGAGAAAGATTCGTTTGTTTACAAGTAAGAGGTATTCGACATTTTCGTCTACATTTTGATCTGAACATTAGCTTACTTATCAGGTTATCTCTTCGTTAGTATGCATCTGTGTAGTTTTTTCTTTGTTTTCTAATTTTATCTCGTAGGGACAAGAAAGATTAAGCTTTCTTTAGATTATTATATAATTATGTTCGTAGCTTGTAAAGAACTCCTTGCTGTTCTCTCTACCATTCATCTGGAAAGATTAGGATGGGAATTTGCAGAGGAGCCGTGAAGACTCGAGAGTAATTGAGAGAAGATAGAAAACAAAAAAAAGTTCAAGGAAAACGACTACGTATGTTAGCAAGCTAAATCACAGGTCGATAGAAGCCAGAGATAAAAGCTTCCACTCCGGTCACAGTGCTATAAACCTCTCGGTTTTATAGTACAAGAAGAAATCCTGTTAGCAGTCCGGAGAACCAGGCGGGAGGACACAGTAGTAAGTGCTTATAACTTGCTCTCCAATTCCTTCAACTTTCTCACTTATGCACATGGGTGGTATATCCACATACATATACATAAATTCATGTATATGCTGCGAATCCAAATACTTTGTGTATGGTATTATTATTATTATTATTATTATTATTATTATTATTATTATTATTATTATTATTATTATTATTATTGTTTCTGATTGACATGAATCCAGTTCATTTTCCAGTGTCGCCCAAGTTACCTCATTCGTAAACTTGAAAATTCTGTCATCTGCTGATTTTGACTTCAACTATGTTTGTTCCTTTTTTTTACATTTTCGAGCATCTTTTTTTCAAATATATGTCACGTGATAGTGAGAGGCTGGAGCCTGAATTTTGTGCCAGTTGAGGTATGTGAGACGGTGAACTGCTGTTGCCATTGATTTGTATTGTTTCTTGAGATAAGAGCTACTCGTATTAAGTCTCCCTTTGGGATCGACAAGAAAGCTGTATGTTTTTGTTGTTGTTGAATTAAGTTGGCCTTGGGCAAGTACGGGCTCGTGCTCTTTTAAGCAACCCCTAAGAAGAAACTGGCTGGCAGATGTCCAGTGCAAACCTTACGCGCATAATAGATGTTCGCCTGTGTGGGTTTGTATAATGTATGAGTAGATATATGACTTAATCCGCACATCTGCTCATCTTTTTTATGTTTATGTGAAGAGAACGTACAAGTGAATGTAATCAAAGCAATAATATGATGCATTTATTGGACTCCATTCCATGTAAAAAGTATTTAATGTGTTCTGTAACTAAAAATAAGTTGAAGAGAATAAAAGAATATCGCTCTATCAAGACGTGACAGTGTGGCCCTGTGTCAGGGTCATCGACACCAGAGTTGCTTCGTTCCTTCTATTTATCCGAAAGCGTTCTCCTTATTCTTCACAACAGTTCTGCTGTCTTTGTTCGTACTGGATTCTTGCGTTCTCCGAGTTATGATTAGTATTAGTATTATATCATTTGGACTTCATAACCTGTAGCATATTACATAGGAATTAGTCTTATCATTATTATTATATTATCATAGCTGTGGCTGTTTTGTTGTCGCCGTCTTGCACTTGCTCTGCAATGAATTTATCAGTATACGTTAGCTTTCATTCAGAATGGCAATCACGCATTCGCCTCCTGTTCTGATATGGCAGTTCGATAATATTCTTCTCAGGCGTTCCTGACTCAATGCTGTTTTTGTGGATTTCATTCGACGTGCATGCCTTTCAAGGAGATGGATTTTTACGGAATATTATACACACACACACACACACACACACACACACACACACGCACACCCACACACACACCCATATATATATATATATATATATATATATATATATATATATATATATATATATATGGGTGTGTGTGTGGGTGTGGTGTGTGTGTGTGTGTGTGTGTGTGTGTTTGTGTACTCATTCACTTATGTATGTATCCATGCATTGGCGCTCATATGTGTGTAAGGTTTTATGTGTACTTATATTTATTGTTAGGATGCCAGCATGCAGAAGTTTTTTTTTTCCTAAATAATATCCGGATAAGCACGTCTCTTTTATACCAGATTGCTCCATGTTCAGTATTCTTCGTGTGTCATCCCCTTTTGACCCCTGTCCAACAGTCTGATTCGTGACTTGATATTCAGTTGTTTTGTCTGAGAGTACAAATATATTTTGCACAGGAGTCTCTGAGGCAGAGGAAGTTTTCTGAGCCCTGATGGTTCGCCAGTCATTAGAGGGTTTCAGATGTCCTTTATGTAAAAGCGAAGTGCAGGTTTTACTAGATTTAGCCATATCTAAAAGGAAAAACTTTATCCTTTCTTACAGGCTAAAAACTTCACTTCTTGGTATGTGTATACTACAGTAGAAAAATGAATCCCAAGTAACGAGAAAATATATTAACAATAGACATGAAAAGAAGAATTTTATCGTTAAGTCTGAATGAGGCGAAAAACATAACAAATGATGTATTTTTGGTGTTCCTCCAGAGCGAATGCCATGGGCCTCTTCTAATTAGCTGATGTGATTAAGGTCTCGCTTCCTAAGAAATTCATATGATTTTGGGCGTTTGTGCTCAGCGTTTTGCTTGGCGGTGCGGAGCGAGAGAATTATATGGTTTATTGGAAACCTGTTAATCTTTTTACTGCCACGTTTATTACCTATGGTTTTAACTTACAGTATAAGTATTCGTAGTTTTGTTTTAATCTCTCTTTTTCTGTGTGTGTGTGTGTGTAGAGAGAGAGAGAGAGAGAGAGAGAGAGAGAGTTTATTGCAATTACGTAAATATTTTCAAAGATTAATTTTACATATGATGTAAATGGAAAAGCTGTGTTAAAGGAAATGTTGAATGAGGGAAAAAGTCTCTTTATTCATTTATTTATTTATTTTAATCCAACACATCCTCATCTTGTCAGTAACGTCATCTTTATCGCACTAACTGAAAATAGTAAAAGAGAAGTTCGGGTAAGATACCAGAAATAACTCTGGGGATTCCAGAATGCAAGTTAGGTATTTCTTGTGTCAAAGCGCCGCTTAGAGGTTCTAACTTTCACTTTGATTAGCACTGTTGATTTCCCCTGGCGAAATACGCATGTCTTCATTCCCATTATTTTCATTCAGGAAGAAAGTAATTTCTTAGAGTGCCTATTTCTACTTATTCTTAGCACTTTGGGAGTTGTGGTATAACGGTGACTAACATTCATGTAACTCTCTCTCTCTCTCTCTCTCTCTCTCTCTCTCTCTCTCTCTCTCTCTTTTAAGAGCCAGTATTATGGCAGGTGGTTTAATGCTGATGCCATTTTTATTATCACATCCTTTTAATTTACTCATCTATTTTTCTGTTGATGTCAGTTGCTCTGTTATTTTAATATTCTATCTGTGACCGGTATTGTGAGTGAATCACTTCACAGAAGGGGAGTAATGGATTTGCATCATGATTATTTGCACGTGTCTACTCGGACACAGAAAAAGAATCAGGATTATTGTAACAACTGTGGCTCGTGTATCTAACCACCTTGGTCTCTTTGGGGATTGCTCATTACCTTGACGACTCTCTGTTTGTTATGCGCTGTGCCATGTATTTCTATGTATCGAATTACAATAGACAAAATGGCGTTAGGATATTGCGGCTTGAACTTGGCATGTGTATGTAATTACCCTTTATACGAAGAGGAGATTGGGATTACTGTTACCGCCTAAGTAACAGATAGCAATCGGTTGGAAGCAATGATTATTGATTATTAAGATAATAATTGGATTGGAGACGTGGGCTGCCATTATGTCTTCAATTACATCTGACATACCAAGAAAATCGCGATTTCATCAAGATTCATTATTATGCCTCTAGATAACTTCTGGCGCACAGGATAGATATCGTTTATATCGAGGAATCACAGAAGTATGTCGAATCCTCTAGCAGACCCTGGGAGTCTGAAGTACTTGAATCGATGGCCTTTGGCATGTAACTGTTTTACACCATTTGCCTGTTCAACAAGTAGATTTTACCGTTGTCAACAAATTTGGAAACCGGATCTCTTACTCTTGTAACATAATGAGTATGTTGCCAATGTTTGATCATTTTGTCATATATTTCTATCCCTCCCCCCTTTTTTTTTTCAACTAAGATGACCTGGTGGGGCCCCTTTTTTCATTGTATATGGGCTTAATGTATACCTTATGCTATCACCACGGTATTTTCCTGTCCTTTTGGCTTCGCGGTTGCTGTATATTCACTCAACCGACCAGATGTAATGCAAGGTTAGAGGGAACAACATTTGCATATGTATTTTACATTAAGTGGGTGTAGCTAATCTTATCTTCTACAAAGTATAGAGTGTGGCGTAGTGTTAACGGCTCCCATTATCCATATTTTAGGAGTCTCTTATAATCATGGGAAGATTGAGGCTAGTGGATTAACCGATGAAAGTTGAGATCTTTGGGGAATCTGGCCTTTGTTTATTATGCGTACTTTCTCCCGACATCTCCACCACCACTATTCCCCCTCGTTATCTTGGTCTCCAACTGTCAACCCTTGTCAATAATTATCTACCAATCGCTTCAGTTATTTAGATCTATTTTATGAACTTCATACGATTCCGGTTTCAGTGGAACGATTTTCTTTGTAGATTAATTAGTGTACTCAAGCTTTGTTTTATTTTGTTATTATTTTAAAATCAATTCCCTTGTTTTTCTGTCTGAATATTTATCTTAGAGACTTTTCTGGATATTCCAAGGGCAACATTTTATGGATGAAAACGCTTCCACCTCTGTTGACCTCATGATATAATATAGACAGTGGGAATCTGATGGGATGAGATTAGGTTTCATTAGCCCCCCTTTTTTTTACCGTGATATTTAAAAAGATCACGTCAGCACTAATTGGGTGGTTTGGCTCCTCTGGGCTTTGATTTGGAAGTATTCACAAATAATGATAATAGAAGAAAACTTCCTAAACTGTTTTGTGTAAGCTCTGTGAAAAGTTCATTGTGAGAAATACCCATGCATACTTTTTGTATTTATTTTTTATCAAAACGGATTGACTTACAGTGTGCGGCAAGCCATGAATGCCTCAAGACAATGGAAGATAAAAGAATAACTGTTGAGTTTTTTCATTTTCCTTCATTTGTAAGCAGCTTCCCATTTAAAAATACGTCAGTCATGAAAAAACCGCATTAGTATTTCCCGGTACTTATGAAAATTTTTAGTGTATAATTTACTGTCATCACTGTTCTCCTTCCTTATAGAATTGTTAGCTGTTACCGTGTTTGAGGAAATTCATTATTGTTTTTATATTTGTTTAGTCTCTATGAGATACGTTAAAATTGCTTCCTTATGCAAGTAACATCTCTGTAATTCATTTAGGGTAATCTGTATGTATTACGATATGCTCCTTCAGTCTTCATTTTTTCCCTGTGATTTCTTTGAAGGGCTTGTGTGTATTGAAGGCTATTACTTTCTTATAGGTAATCGTTGTGTTTATGTTAATCATATAATGCATTTTTAACGAATAAAAAGAATCTCTTCTCGAAGAACTTTCTGTTTTGAGATTCATTGCATTGGTGGTTGGGTCCTTGGAGGATTGAATGACGTCATCTGAGATAGGTTACCGGAGGCACTTGAAACGGAAACGTTAGACAGGTGCCCATGAAGGTTGGGACCGGTGTGAAGTGGGAGAATAAGTCCTGATAGACCTATCTGTTATTCATCTCCTCTTTCTATCAAATCCCACCAATGAGGTTGGATGGATTTTTGTATGGAACTACTATTTTTTTTTTTTTTTTTACAAGCTAGTTTGGTAGTAACCCCTGTCATCCTGTGAGAAGTGTAGCAGCTTCGGTGAATGAGAGGGACAGTGCTTTTAGTAGAGTGAATTTGAAATTGATAAGAATTCTCTCTCTCTCTCTCTCTCTCTCTCTCTCTCTCTCTCTCTCTCTCTCTCCAGTAAAACGTCAAAGTATGCTTAATTGTACATGAATAATGATTCATTATTGGAAATTAACGTTGTAATTGTTTTTCGCTCTCCCTCCCTGTCCCCCGTCCCGTGTGTGAATGAGTGTTAACGCTTTTTCAGGCTGCTTTCTACCCTAGAGCTCAGAAATCAATAAGTCATGTTATTGTTATGGGTGAGCTCTGTGTTTACGAGGTGGAGCATTGCGAATGACAGTTGAGCCTGGACGGAATTTTGCCGATTTACATCAGTTTGACTTAGTTGGAATGTATATTATATATCAGTGGTAATCGATTGTAGGTTCTGCATTTATATATATATATATATATGTATATACATATATAATAGATGATATATATATATATATATCTATATATATATATATATATAATATTATATATATATATATAAAATATTAAATTAATTAGTATATAGATGGATATACATATTATATGGTTTGATAGATAGATATATTATGCATAATTTATCTAGAATTGAAATGTATAATCATAAAATAACCGTCAGTATATCTCATATATTATGTGAATACTGTTTTTGTGTCGTTCATCTCATGCAAGGTACATTTCAACCATCCAGTGAAGTAGCAATACTGTTCTTTTCGAAAGCTAATAAAGCTGTTGAGTTTTTCATTGTTAAATATTTGAGTTTACTTTCTACAAAGAGACGGGGGTGGGGAGTGGGGAGGACTATGTTAAGACTTTTTCTGTTAGGTCTTTCATATATGATAAATTTGTTTATTGGCTTACGTGACCCATTTGATGTAGAAAATCGTAAACAAAAGACAGTTCGTCCTGTTTTCCCATTGATACAGTGTACTGGGTCGCAGACTATGTAGAAGTCGACAAAACGTCACATTTTGATACTTGTCTATCTGGTCAGGGTGTAAACACCGTCCCTGCTCATCCGGCCCCCTGCTAACCCCGCCTCCCTACCTTTCCATCAGCCCGAGGTTTTCCCTGTCCCACTTTCCAACCCAAGGCCATGACAAAAAATCTTTGGCGTACACTCAGAGCAAGGTCTGTGGAGACCGCAGTTGCCATGGGCTCAACAGTTTCCCCTTTAGGTTAATTAATGATAAAACCTGATTGTTAATAACGTGGCCGAGTTTCCCCCTCCTGACATTGCTAATAATGTGATGATGGAAAGGTCGATCAGAGTTTTGGGAAATTAACTGTAGCTCGCGACCCTACTAATTGCCTGGAGTTAGCAAAATGAAGCACTGTATGTGATTATACTCTGCATGTACTTTATTTTCGAAGTTACATAACTTTAATAAATGTCTGAGAAAATGTGTGGGACAGCTTTTTTCTTTTTATGGACTCTCTATTTTCTTCGATGCTGGAGATATAATTAGGAAGTGTAGGTCTGAATTCGATCGTAGGAGCAGCGGAATTGTACAGTCGGTGGATAATTGTTTACTAGGGAAGCCTTTATTTTCATCCGTAACCGACATTCAGACTCCTCGGTTGTTCTTTAAAGGTGAGTTTACACTAGGCTTCACCCCACGCTGCATGCGCAAGACTCATCACCAACTCCTCCCAAATTCTTTTTAACCCTTCCTACTGGAGCGCTCATGAGGGTGAGTTAGTGGTGTGGTGTGACTCTTGATGAGCAGTCCAGCAGTTGAGGCTAACATGAATTTGGGAAGAGTTGGTGATGAGTCTTACGCATGCAGAGTGGGGTGAAGCCTAGTGTAAACTCACCTTTACTCGCTTTTTATTAGTGACCTGGTTAATGTTTCTTATTAGTTCTTTTGATATTAAGCTGACCTTCAACCGGCGCAAACTATATAGCTGCACAGCATTTTTCATAAAAACAATGATCTTTCTGTTAGTTTCATATCTTTATCTTTAGCATATTTATGGAATGTCCTAACAATATGAGAACTTTTAGTACAATATACGTAATATATATCATAACATTCGAAAATCCAGTCACTGCATTGTATAAACTTTAGACGTAATCTCATAATTATTCAGTATAATTGAAAAATTGACCCTTTCTGAAAACTGTTCTGTTCTTCAGGATTATCTCAGGGCTTCTACTGAGCGCTTCGTTGGCATGCGTGACGACGGTACTTGGGCTTCAATGAAAGGCTTACGGCAAAGTCTTTTGTTTCTTTGTGCATTTGTTGTATTTTTATTCGTTTAAATCGTAGGAAGCATAATAAGTACTTATTGTCTTCAGTTAATTAGCCAATTTAGCGAAATCCACAAATTATTTTTCTTCAGGAGAGTCATGACGTCTTAATTGAATAAGAGCCACAGAAGTACTGTGGAAGGGGCAATCATCCACTTAGCCTAATCCTATTTCTCAATGGTACCGTATACTTTGAGGTTCATCGTTTCATACAGTCATTGACTGGTTAGATAGATCTTATTTACGATGTCATCTTGTAGACGTCGAATTTGCAAAAGATCATACCACATTTTCCAAATGACATGAATAACAAGGGATTTTATCTTTCACTTTATTTGGCCACAAAGTGTATGGTTTAATTACATTCATAGTGAATATTTGAAATTACAATTGTTCATTATTTGAAAAGACTCTTCTAAAATACAGTAGTACGTGAATTAGAAAAACTTTCGCTTCACTGTATACACACATGCACACACATATATGTGTGTATGTGCGCTTGCGTGTATATAATATATATATATATATATATATATATATATATATATATATATATATATATATATATATAAGTTTGTGCGCCTAGCATGCGTGCGTGCATGGAATGAATTTCTATAACTCAAATTTATTTGGAATATTGAGAGCATGCCTCTTGAATATGCTCTTCTGTCAAAAATGGAGGAAAGATATTTTCCTTTTACGAATAGGGAATTATGTATCATGCCTTTGCCTATTCTTGCTTGAAGCTTTAAGTTGGGTAACGGTCTAAGTTTCTCTCTCTCTCCTCTTCCCCTCTCCAAGTCTTTCTTCCTTTCCCGTCTCGAAAAATCTCTCCTCTCTTTCTCTGGACTCAGTGACGGTGGTATGACTGCCCATGACCTCGACAGAAAGGAGAATAAAGAAAGCGGGTGGCCTTAGGCAGTGCTAAACGACGGAGACAAATGAACCTGTGAGAGGGAAGGACAAGATAGAGATATAGGAGGAAAGTGGATTGGTAGACAATGCAAAGAAACGAGCAGCGTTCCTTTGATGTCTGTGTTGCCGTGCAGAGGCCGAGGTAAAAAGAGAAAGATCATCATCCATCATTATCGTAAAGGAGTCATTATTTTTGGTTCTGCTGATGTTTTGACCAGAGGCTTTGTGTTTCTTGTGCCTCTCTTTTTTTTCCCAGCAGCGAGGAGTGGTTAAGCAGTGTTTGCTCTCACATTTGGCTTCATCTTTAAGCTTATTGATTATTTCTATGTGAAAATTTCTCACCTTAAATGAAGTTATGTACATATATTATATATAGATAGTATTTATATTTAATGTATATGTATGTATAGTATATATTTGTGTGTGTGTGTATACACAAACTTGCGTATTTTATAATAAATTTCAGGCAGTCTCCCTAACAGCAATGCTTTAACTATTGAATTTGTGATTCGTGAATGGGACCTCTGCACAGAAAATTTCCATATCAGTAGCTGCTATCCAGAAAGTTCATCATCCAACCGTTGAACCCTTACTACTCCGCTGTGTACTTGTTAATGTCGTTCCTTTCATATATATATATATATATATATATATATATATATATATATATATATATATATATATATATATATATATATTGTGCGTGTGTGTGTTTGAGAGAGAGAGAGAGAGAGAGAGAGAGAGAGAGAGAGAGAGAGAGAGAGAGAGTAAAAATCACCAGCGTTAACATGTGATGACCATAAACCATGTGTATAGCCACGAAAGGAAACTGATTGGAAGTGGTACTTTCGTCGAACTGACATCGGAGGGTTCCATTCGGGGATATATATATATATATATTATATATATATATATATATATATTATATATATATATATATATATATGTATATGACTGCGTGTGTATATCATTCTTACGTCACCGTACATATCGTGCATATCAGTAATATAAAGATTCTGAACACGGGTAGCGAGTTAGATAACATTTTATTAAAAGTCTAGTTTCAGGGCCTCATGAAGAAAGGTTCCCGGTGTTTGGGTAATTAATAAGTCTCTCATGACTCGTCCTTCATTCTTACCGCACCGCCCTTCAAATCACCCTGCCCGTGGGTGTCCTTCCCTTCCCCTTTTGTCGTAAATGACAGAAGATGACATCTCTGCGTGAGAGCATGACGTCATCCTTCGTTCCTGATGCAGCAGAATCGCGTGTGCCCCTTTGCCTCTCCGTCAGGAGGTCAGGGGTCGTAAGTTGCCGGGATACATTAGAGGTGAAGGCCATGAGGTCATTCGTGTGTCATTTCCACGTCTTGTGTTGGAGCAGTTGTATTGACGTCGTTGCTGGAATATGTTTAATGTTGAAGAAGGTTGCATGCGTATAAATAAAGGAGATAACTGATAAGTGGTCAGAGAAAAATGATTAAACTGTTAAATTTACTAATGATTGATTTAGTCGGTCGTCAGCCTCTTGTCAGTTGGCGGTGATATGAGCAGGCACATAGTACAGCAAGATTTCACGAGTATTCAGACATTACAGACAGTAAATAAAGAGCAGGATAATCACCAACTTATGGTAGCGTATTCATAGAGAACAGACGATTTTACTACCTTCCCAGCTTTAAAAAAAAAAAAAAAAAAAAAAAACGCTGAATACTTGCCCCTCTTGCTCCAAATGCTATCTGTTGACAATCTTTTACCGAAAACTCTCATATATATATAAAGCTTTTGGCGATTTTGCATGGTGAGTAAGATATTCAAAGAAACATCATGACTGGATATATTAAAAAACAGAAAGGAATTTGTAATGGTCTTCACAATGTAAAATTAAATGTTATTGCCAAAATGTCTTTGCGGATATGTCTTCTGCCTTTGGATTGAAAGCAATGTTTGAGCCTGAGTATACTATTAGCATATAAAATCGGCTTCTGTTGAAAAGTGTTGAATTTTTCATTCTCTTCAATAACAGCCTGTAGTTAACCTTTCTTCACAGTAACATTTTTCAAGGACTGTCGACAATGGCATCGGCCCTTATCTTTTCAAGGAGCGGCTGGCTCAAACTTTTATTACCTCTAAATTAAGTTTCGTTTACTTTATTGCAGAAATCCCACTATTTATGGTTACTAAATTTTCAAATTATGTTGTGCGGCCGAATGTGCCTCATCTTAATAGATCTTAATGAAAAATTATTCTTGCATATTGTCCTCTGCGTAAAACAAAATTCCCTTACACTTGCATAGAAAAGGAATTAGCAAAGATATCCTATTCACGTATAATGCATGACATATAGGCAGACGAAACATCCATCATAAATGTGATCTACGAATACATGAGGAGGTATTTCCACTAGACAAATGTTACCATATATTATTTCCGATGAGGAGAGCTCGTTTAAGCCTTCCTTCAAAATAATCAGATTCTGCATGACTCGTCTGTCTTCTTGAATGTACCCATAAAATGGGCTTTGTTTTTTATGTTCATTATTTATATGCGTGCACATTTTTATGCCATGTTCCATGATGATCCAAGAACCAGGTTATAAAGATGAATTTCTCGGTATCATTAATCCATGAAGCCTCATGTGTATATGTTGCGTGGTATTTTCTTATTTGAAAACATCTTTTATTATAGATTTATTGTTTTCGCGTAATAACAAGTTCTGTGCGAATCAGATTTAGTGGCTTTGCAGTGGCCAGTAGCCAGCCATCTCTCAAGTGCAATTTGTCCGTCTGGTTGTTAATGCTTCAATATTTCAGTACCAAATTGCCACCTTGATGAGCAAAAAGTTGTTTGCCACCTTTTGGCAGGTGTTCAGCTGTTTGATATGCCATTAAATTCTGTTCGAGAGTGAACTTGCGCTCTTTTTCATGTCGAAGGAAGTGCTTGATAAGTGTTTGGTTCAAGGAGGTGAGAGCTGGGCAAAGAAATACTACATGTATTTAGTGCCAAGGTCTAAAGGGGGATTTATCTAAAGAGGCATAAACAGGCCCCAGGAGAAATGTCCAGAAATCTGTATGAAATTACTAGATACTTTCGTTAATCTAAGCGGTATAGTTCGAAAGTATGTCCGTTGGCGAGATATTTTTTCTCCCATTTTCATGTTGATGCTCTTTTTGAATATTATTTTGAAACATTTCATTTTTACTCTTTATTGTATTGTTGAGGTCTGATTTCTTGTCGCGCCGTATTTTGTTCCTTTAAAGGGACAGGCAGAAAGTGAAGATGCATCTTTTTAAAATTCAGTGTGGTCTATTTTCCACTTATAGGGAATTTTTTTGTTCATGGTAGGTGTACTTTTCGAAGATACCAAACGGTGCAAACCTTGTGTCTGCTCTATCCTTAGTAGAAATAGTTTAGGTAAAATGTAAAGAGAACTGCTTTGCTCAAAAATAATTTTCTAACAGGTAGGGATGCTGTGATTCCGATACTCAAGATTACCGTACGTGGGTAAAATTTTTTTCATTCAGTAAATTCCGTTTATACTTTAGCAAGCATTAGTACATTCCAGTAACCTTAGCCTTTTTTAATAGCTCTCCTCAAATTTAGCAAAATAAATACGTTTTATTCTACTTTAGTTTAAGTTTAGATTCTTCGTTTTTCCTGTTGATTGAAATGACTATAGGTTACGTTCTTTCAGATTAGTCATCAGTATGAATAAATCAACGTAAGAACAACATTGATGTTATTGTTTATTAATTTGATTTAGGATGACCGGTTTCATTTATTATGCGGATGAAGGAACCAAAGGGAGAATAGTGTTTCCAGAAAACTACCAACGTCCTTCTGTGCCTTGGAGTTTGGAACAAAATTTTGGTTTCTCTTACTGGTTCCCATTCTGCCTTCCAGTTATATTTTTACATGACCCGAAGACGTTACTTGATGACGATTATTTCACGGCGGCCATTTAAGTCTTCCACATTATGGTTGAACGGTGCGCTCCGACTCAAAAATGGCGATCCTATACGAATGGATTGGGGTGGAAAGTCCCGGTTCTAGGGAAGTTATGTAACTATGATCGATGATCGTAGCTATCTTACTTTTAAATAAATTCATTCGTTTATTTTTATGTGCAATAAATTGTATCATTCTTGCGTAGTCATTAAATACGGGTTGTAAAACATAGTAGTACAAGGATAACCATAGATTTATGGCCCAAGTAAAAGTTAAATTGTGATTATACTTATTTTACAGGAGCTCACTTGATACTCATTTTCCAAATTAAAGAGATTGTAATTTTTATTTACTTGTGGTACCTTTCTTCGAGTTACCTCGTCAATCTTCGTTGGTTCTTGCAGCCCAGTTTCAAAATGTTGTTCGTGAGGGGGACAGTTTTCTGGTTTTCAGCTTTCCTCGCAATAATATGACAGACTATTGTCACGTTTCTTTGTTCTTACTCTTCAGGAGTCATATTAATTCATTTGCTGGGAATCTGATTATTTTCCACCCCTCCTCAACAGCGTCCCCTTTATAATCAATTCTATCTTTTTTAAGTTCTCCCCTCCAAAGTACATCATCATCAGTTACACAAACAATTCCCTCCAAAATAGTCGCTGTTTCAGTTTCTATCCCGAGAGTTATTTGTTTTCAGGATACATTATCACCAATGTCACTGACATCTTCATTGCCTTATTTCTAAACGCTCCTGACGGTCAATGGAAAATGCTGCTTCATGTGTCAGACTCCAGAAAATGTGTAGGTCATTTATGGTCTGGCGGTGCCTACCCATTTGTTGCAAGAGCGCTTCGAATTTCAATTCGATGCTTCTTCCTCAAGCCTCATTTTAAAGGACGCTGGAGCTCTTAATGCTTTGCTCCATTATGCGCTGTATCAGTTGATTCCCTGATCTCTCTCTCTCTCTCTCCTCCTCTCTCTCTCCATCTCCGCTCTCTCTCGTCTCTCTCTCTCTCTCGTCTCGTCACTCGTCCCCATCTTCTCTCTCTCTCTCTCTTGATAATTCGGGAAACTTGATTTTTTTATATTTCATTTTCTCAGTCGACTTGTCACTCACACACACACACACTATATATAACTATATATAACTATATATTTTTATATATATATATATATATATATATATAATATATATATATATATATATATGCGGAAGGGTTAAATGGAGACATCTGTTTCATATGGGCGTTTATTTAATGCAACGTTTCAGAGACCAGCCCCATTTTCAAGCTGAAAATTACAATAATAAAATGAAAATTAGAATAATTACTCATCTAAAAAACATACAATTACAATACTTAAAGCATATTAGAAGAACACCAACTAAACGCAAGTTTATATATCTATATATTATATATATATATATATATATATATATATATATATATATATATAATTTGTGCGCGTTTCATTTATGTCTGAAATTCATATCATTTTTTATATTGCTATTTTTCCCCCCTCTCCTTGTCTCTCAGACGTGCAGTATTTTTCCTTTTCCTTCAGCGAGACTGATACTTCCTGCTCTCTTATTGTCGAATCACTGATCATTCCATTTTAATTACTTAATGACTTCCGTCTTGTGTACATCCCCTTGTTGCCTAAACGCGATTTTTTTTATTGACCCTTTACTTTTTCCATACATATTCTTCTCATGTTGACTATTCACGCAAACTCAGTGGATAATGTTCTTATTCGTGTGCTTTTCCACAATCTTTAATTGTTTCTCTTTTTTTTTATACGATAATTTCATCCCAGGACTCACATAGAATTCAACTTGGTGTTATTGTAACTTGCACGATGAATATGTGCAAAGGTTTGTGTTATCTGGAAATTTATTTCAGCAACAAAAGCTCATTTTTAGTTTTATGTCAGATTTTCATTATTTTTTCTTCCTCTCGTTGTTCAGTCTAGATAGTTTGAGAGAGAGGTTTTTTGGAATGAGTAAATGATACAGGGTTTACAGTCGTTATATTTATTTTTAAATAAAATATGATTTAACGTTGAAGTATTCTTAAATGAAGCTTTGTTTGGAGATGAGTGGAATATTATTAGGAGTAACTAATAATATTTGTACTATGTACTATTTGCGTATATACGCAGTTAGATTAAAAATAGAAGTCTCCTCATGGACTCGGCTCTCCTGTTATCAGATTAGCGAAGAGAAGAATCCCACCGGAGGAAGGAGATCAGTGCATCCACGAGAGTATTGTAATGTTAGTTAGTGCCAAGTTCAGATTAGAGGAAAATCTGACACTCATTCAGGAACATTCATTATGATTGAGAACCCTGATATTATTAAGTTATTCCGGTGTTCTGGAGTAAAGGGAACAACAGCTGCAGAGCAAAATGAGAAGAGAAATACGAGGATCATTCTTTATTTATTAGTCTTAATTCGCCTTAACGTCGCTTCACCTGCTGTAAGTTGTCATTCTCATGTATAGAATCAAAAGGTTTTCTCCTGTTCAAAGTTACTTTTGTGAATGTGATACTTATCATATCTGTCACCGAAAGGCTCAGATATCGAGGTTAGAATTGCATCAGTTCAAAGATGATAAAGAGAAGAGAAGGCATTACAAAAATGGTGCTCATAAAATAAGGACAACTTTTCATTACCGATACTTCCGAGATGAATAACCAACAAAAAAAATGGTAACATGATTAAAGAAACGCATAAAAACAGAAATGCTAAAAGTATAAGAAAAACTAGCCTATTTTTGTTCCCTTTTCTCTTTCGATATTGCATCCATTGTGTTCGGTAATGGAAAGATATCGTCCTATTGTTCCAGCGGAGGCATTCGGTTTCACTGGAATTTGAATATCCATCGTTATTTGCTTGTGGGCAGGATTATCATATTTTGCAGTCCACCTAGATTATGAAACCTGCTGGCATGCTGTACTATAATACGAGGCAGTCAAGTTTAATTGCACATTCCTTCATCATTTATAAAATGTTGAAATAATGGTATGTTTGAGAGAGAGAGAGAGAGAGAGAGAGAGAGAGAGAGAGAGAGAGATCGTCGAGGCACTTCGTTTTTCAACATGGAATGATATTAGCTGCAACCGACGACCCACTGATGAAGTCCAATAAATTAACAAATATTCATGAAAAATGGAGTCATATTTCCTTATTCTGTTTATAAAGTAGGGAATTCAGGGAGTTACTCGACTTTCGATGATTCCAAGAGAATGCGACGGAGATATTGAGCTTTCAGCGTACTTTGTTACGCTTGAGAATACTTCGACCATATGCTGAGCGGTTTGGTTAGTGAGGAAAATTGTTGACATTCAAAGCCGCAAGTACTTGGAGCAATTACTTTGTTCAGTGAAAGGACATTTTGTGTTACCCGAGGATTTATAACAAAACTAAATTTTACCACAATGAAGTACATTCTCACGTACAGATGTGATTCACAATACAACACTTGGCCTTACAATTTGTTTGATAATGAAAATCCTTAAATGTTTATTTACGATGTAACCTTCACGAATGATTGAGGCAGCATACTTAGGTTTATTATTTTGACAGACATAAATGCCTGTATGGAATTTTATAAAAAAAAAAAATGTGCTAGTATTTTAGTTCAGAGAAAATGTATACAATTAACAGTTCCAACTGCATAAGTGTACAATTTCCGCTTATAATAACGAATGTAGAATTTGATATCTTGATTGGATTTAATTCATTTAAAAGACAACGGTAATGAATTTTTAACTTTTAATATTCAGCTCTGGTATATATTTAGTAGAGCGAACTGTGTAAGGGTAAACTTTCAATAAAAAAAAACTAGAGATTTTTTGGGGGGGCTTTATATTAAAAAACTGTTATATTTTGTTATTCCATTTACAATATCAATCTCAACCTGCGACGACTGCCCTTCCCTCTTCCACGGAGAGTTGGAGACGCCAGATGTCGATCGGCTGGATCTCTGGAATGATTGGGAAATCGATGCTGGATCATTATGATGGCTTGCTCCCACTGAATGTCTTTTTCCGGTTCAGCCCCTCTCTCTCTCTCTCTCTCTCTCTCTCTCTCTCTCGTTCTCTAGCTCTCCCGGAGAATGTCTTTTTCCGCTTTCGTCCTCTCTCTCTCTCTCTCTCTCTCTCTCTCTCTCTCTCGTCTAGCTCCCCCATTTTTATTGCTGTTGTGGTGCCCTCACCAGGAAGCTCTTATTACCATGGTCTTGATTGTTGTTTACTGGGCGTATGTTGGACATGAGAGAGAGAGAGAGAGAGAGAGAATTAATGTGTAAATATTGTAAATATGATAAATATCCTTCTGTTGTTGCTGAATGGATTTGTTAAACTAAAAAAGATAGAAAATGGAATGGGTAATAAATGCAAAGCAAAAGAAAAAAAAACTGAAACCATCTGGCTTCCGATCGCCGGAATAATAATCACAGATTGTACTCTTTTCTAAGTAAGATTTGATAGTCGACTCGCAAGTAGCCAATTAGGAACTTTTAATTGCTTTTGTCCCTAAAGTCTTGGACAGAAGGTCTCGGCGAAAGCAGAGCCTGATCTCTGGGGAAGTTTATATCTCATGATCACAAGTTTTCCTTCCCTCTCCTTTTCTGACTTTACTTCTAGTGGTCGTTCTATTCTTGACTGCCACTCCTTTTCCAAAAAGTGGCCAATGTCTTATTTTTCTGCGTCAACCTTTTTCTTGACAAATTACTCGTTGCATTTTATCAGGCTTCCATTCTCATTCTCATTTAAAACAAAAAGATGAATCATTTATCTTTGGCTTCAACAACATACCTCCAAAAATAATGAAGCCCTGAAATTGTCGGTCGCACTCCATCAAAGAAAGAAAGAAAGAAAGAAAGAAAGAAAAAAAAAAAGAGTTGAGCTGGCCAGTGACCGCACAAGAAAATCATTTCCCAACAGATGTAGGGAAGAATACGAATTCAGAAACGAATAATTATGCTGTGTACTTTAAGTAACAGGAAAGCAGACGCATGACGATGCATTATTTTCATCAGTAGAATAATGGCGCCTCAGTTCGCTTTCATCCTGGCTGAACAGCGATGCATTCATGAAGGGCAGAGGGATTCTGCGAACGAGATTGATTGGGTGGTAATATAACGTGATACTGCAAAGGTTACGGACGTCGACGGTGCCCAGTAACACGATATATATATATATATATATATATATATATATATATATATATATATATATATATATATATATATATATAGAGCTATACATGAACTTGATGGCGCGCTACGCTGCACAGGAACCTGGCGTTGTCCGTCATGTCTCCCCTACCTTCCCGATCCCCTACCCGTTTGGAGGGAGTTGGCTCCGGTTTTCAACCAGTACCTATGATATAAAGTTAGCGCCCTGAGCTTGATTATTCAGTAGTCAGTCGGGTGCAGATGACAGTCTCTCTCTCTCTCTCTCTCTCTCTCTCTCTCTCTCTCTCTCTCTCTCTCACACACAACTGAGAATGAAGAGCTGGTTTAGATCTTATGTGCACTCTACGTAACGCTTACAACTTCCAGGTCATATTCAAGAGACTTCCAGTATAAGAAAATGCTATTGCAAAGCATTTCTTGAGTATATGCATATATATATATATATATATATATATATATATATATATATATATATTATATATATGATAAATATTTATGGTTTCTACCGGTTCATCTTTATTCTGTAGTTTTCGGAGGCTGTTGACTTTTAATTTAGATATAGAGGAATTTTTCGATGGACCGCCAGTCCTATCATGTTTTTCATTGTGTCCACTGAGTCCCTTAGTCATAGGGAGGAATTTTTAAATTCTAATGAGAACAACAAGATGTAAATGAGTGGGCGTCGCTGTCACTCTCCTCATTTGTAAGGTCCTAGTAGCAAACCTCGGAATTTTAATAATGAAGACAGATATGCTGTCTGGTTAAGGTTTTTTTTTTATCTTGAGAAATGAGTTGACATAATGAAATCCATTGAGATTTCGCAAATAAACAGGCTTTGCAAAGCAGTCCCACATTTTGCAATGAGGGGCTGAATTATGAAATGGCACACACACACACACACCACATACACACACACACACACACACACACACAGAAAGAGAGAGAGACAGAGTTGGGTTGTTGGTTGGTTAGTGAGGGGTGTTGTGTTGTTGAGACACGATTTCGGCTTTGACCGTCGGCACGCAAGTGTGATGTCATGGTTGGCTGTGTTTTTACGAGCGATGAGAATATTATACCACATTAATGTTTGGAAATTCTGTTGTTAGGATATTTATGAAGAAATCTCACATCATATGACGGTGCGTTATTGGAGTGGAGTCATTTTTTGGTCACTTTGAGTCTTTAAGTTTTGGAATTCATAAAGGTATCACGTTTTCATACTTGAATTGTATTTGACTGTTATCTATAAATTTATAACAGGCATGCATACGCACGAATGGGAAATATTTAAAGCTAATCACTAGCAGATCACGCCAGCTTCATATTTTAAATGCGAAAGCATTGACAACACTATATTCAAGTTAGTGTCGACGATTGCAAGTGATGCTCTCTCTCTCTCTCTCTCTCTCTCTCTCTCTCTCTCTCTCTCTCTCTCTCTCGCTCTCGCTCTCTCTCTCTCTCTCTCTCTCTCTCTCTCTCTCTCTCATAAATTCCGACGGTGTCCTGTCTGTTTTTTATTGGCTTTTATTATCAAGTGTTACTTCGATGCAAAGGATCCCTTAGCTCTGAGTTACTGGACTTTATTGAGGGTCCTTTAGCCTAATATGTAATTTTACCCTATGAATAAAACATGACGCTTACTTATAATGGTTTTTGCTATGCTGTGGAATTTATTATGGATTTGGACCTTCATAACAAAAGTGGCATCGATGAAATTATCTTCAGCTTCGTTCAAAATGAATATGATCAAAATTTCCAGTTCTCTTGAAATATTGCTCAGAAAAAGTGTTTTCCTAGAAATAGCTTATTGGTTTCATAACTAAAAGATTTCACAACGAATTGCATTTTTCTAGTTATATTTAACACAACTGGAAATCTTCAATATTCTTAAGCAAAGAGGTCAATGAACACCTGTAAATTGTCTGATATAATTCTTTTTATCACTATTTTCATTGTCAGTATATCTCAATCCGTTTCATCTTCTTGCTCTCCTAATATCAAGATTTCATTCGGTGGATTTTTACAGATAATATAAAGTTGAAAAATATCAAAAATATTTCTATTCGTTTTTTATAAAGACATCAGACCTTCAAACGGTCTATCTTCACCAGAGGCGATCCTCTTTTTACACTGTGTAATTTGTGGGTAAATTGCTGCATAATTATAGGATAATAAATGGATAATTCCTCACTCAACAGCAGCCTTCTTTCAATCCTCTATACCTTTCCTCTAACACCCTTTCATTTCCCTTTCCACTGCCCTTCCCCGTCATTGTTTATAGCCAAGTGACGCTTTTATCCCGAGTTCTTTTGGTTACGTTTGGGAGTCAGGTTGCTGAAAATAATCACTCGTCGACCAGAGATATTGTTTCTATGCGGTAATTTATCAAGCCGAATTGTCATCGTTAAGGTTTTATGACGAGCTATTTTATTTTATTTGCTCCGATTATTTGAGTTTCGTGCGATACACGTGTACGCGGACGCACGCACCACACACACACACGCACGCTCGCACAGACATACGTATATATGTGTGTGTATGTTGTATGTATGTATGTAGTATGTAATCTATATATATATATATATATATATATATATATATATAATATGTATATATATATAATATTGAATATATATATATATATATATATATATAATATATATATATATATATATATATATATATATGTATACATGTAATGTAGCACGATGGAAAGCGTACTTGGAATATCGTTAGAAAGGTGAGTGAAAAACTAGGGACTTGAAACAAGTACTTTCGTAGTATATTCTACATT
>NC_061108.1:49618042-49660542 GCF_015104395.2 Macrobrachium nipponense
AAGGAAAACATTGCCACATCCCACACAAGGATAGGATAGGATGACGCATTTGCAGATGGTTGGGGATGACAAAGAACGTCCAAAATCTTAAAAGGAAATATGACGTAGTAAGCCTGTTTTTTTTTCTATTGATCATTATTGCATCTGCATCTGATTAACTCAAGCCTGTTTTGCTGGAGTTTTCACAATGATTGGTTATCCATTGTCACGGAAGGATTGCAGAATAAAGCAGGTTGATTTCTTTGGAGTTCTGGGGAAAGAGAAATCATTTTCAATTTAACATAATTATTCTTATTTGGTCGTGATCCCATTAGTACGCAAATTGCACGAACAAAAGTTTTATACCCACGAATTCTGAATAGAAATGCAACGAAATGGACCTGCCTGAATTGCCTGTTTCAGAGCTTGGTATTACGACGCCCATCTGGTCTGGCCTTCACGCTAATACTGAGCCGAAGAAGAGCGCTGAAATACTGCGAAAGGAAAAATCTTTTATGGCTGGAATCCTATAAGCATAAACTAAACTAAAGTACGTCAGTATGGGACTTTCCCTCTTTCTCTAACACAGACACACACACCCTTTTATTGTGTGTGAGTATACATACATACATATATATACATATACATATATATACATACATACATACATACACGTATATATATGTGTGAGTATGTATATAAGGTAAATATACCAATCTACCTTCTAATCCTATCAGCAGGATTAATTTCATTACAGGTCAGATTGACGTTTTTCCCTTTTCCGAAACTTTTCTTCCTTAACAATATTGCCATGAAACTATTACAAATATTCATAAAAATGTACGGATCAAGTCAACGTACAATGGAATATTTTATCTAAAAAAATTATATAATATAATATTATTAATATATATATATATTATATATATATGTATATATATAATATATATATATATATATATTTAGATATTGTATGAAATATATTACATATATTGTATACATCTTATACACACGCGCAGACACACGAGCGAGCGCGCGCACACATGTTATATATTATATATATATATATATATATATATATATATATATATATATATATATATATATTTGTATGTAAATATATTACATATATATATACTATATATACACACACACACACGCACGCACACACACGCGCGCGCCGCGCGCGCACACACACACACACACACACAAATATATATATATATATATATATATATATATATATATATATATATATATATATATATATATATATATATATATATATATATATACTATATATATATATATATATACACTTATTAAATAAAGTATTCCATCGTACATTGAGTTGATCTGTGCATTTGTATGACTACTTGTTGTGGTTCCATGGTGGTTAAAGATTTTTAAAGCAAAAACGTTTCGAAAACGGAAAAAGGTCAATCTAGCCTATAGAGAAATTAATCCTGCTGATAGGATTCGAAGTTAGATTGGTATTTTTTTCCTTCAAATCGTTACAGCTTTGAATTGTCCGTTCCAGGATTTTTGTTTTCAGACGACCGAAAAATTTTACAAGGACTGTAGTTGATGTAGTATATATGCACACACCACACACACACACACACACACACACACACACACACACAACTATATATATATATATATATATATATATATATATATATATATATTTGTATAGATAAACAAACGTGTGTTTTCCTGTACGCGTACATCTTTATTTTCATTAATGTAATTATGTTTGATTATTCGCTTAGCTTTAGGTGTTTACTTTTTCCAGTTGAAATAACACTCAGATAAGGTTAAAAGTTGATATCCCTATGCCATGTGAAATTACAACTAGTTTTCTTCCTACTTTCAGCTGTTTTTTGTTGTTGTAGTAGAAGTATGGAGGAGGTTCCAATTACCGTTTACAGAGCCTTCATAAACAGGTGGTATTGCCTTGGATGACAACACTGATTGTAGTGGTAGATCTCCAAGCAAGCACGTATGTGTGATTGGTTTTCAAGATGGAAAATGAAGGCGAAATTGAGTTTCTGAGACCTTCCGGCGACGTTTGCCTGTCTGGTGTTGTCGCCTATGCTGTCCATTTCGGGTTTGGGTACGGCAGGGTTGACGGCCAAACCAGCTTCATCTAGTTCATGGATTATAGCGCTTTCTCTCTCCGTCTGCCTCTCTCTTCTCGTTTTCTTTTGCTTCCTCTCCCTTTTTCGCTAATATCATTAAAAACGTTGCTAATTACCATCTCCTTTTTACCTTCTATGCGACATTGCAGCTTTACCTTTTGACTTGTGGTTCGTTCAAGCCGGGTAAAGGATCTTTTGTGTGTAGGTGGGTGGGAGGGTGGGTGGGGTGGGGGCTTTTGTCGGGAAGATACCCATGAACTAAATTAAGACCTCACGATCAAATTTGAGGTGCAATTCCGAGTTAGCACCTGCAATCAATATTACCATCTTATCTTCTGGTAATCCTTTGTTAGCTGAGGTCTTTTATTATTGTGACGATATGCAATTGCAGCTGTCATTTTTTTAATCAGTGGCCCTGAACTTGGATTCCGTTGCTCGTTTATGTTAATCCAACTTTTTTTGATATCGCATCGAAAATGTCCCGCCGTTGCATATTACCATATTTGATAATCAACCAAGACGAGGGAGAAGGTAGTTTTCTTTTTATATACAATATATTTATATATTCATTAAGGATTCAAAATGGAGATGGAATCGCTTGATCGTTTACAGCAGTGTGCCAAATTGCAAGCCTTCCTTTCTGCAATATTGATTTGAGTACCTCACAGCGCAGGACTTTGCATTCTCTTCGGAGACAATGTCAATTTTCCACTATGTTTATAACTGAATAGGAAAATGTCCCAAAAACAAACGAGAGGAGCACTATTTTAAAACCATGAATGTGTATGAAAGTTAGAAATACACTTATTATGATCCATAAGTTTATTCTAATAACCTCATGTGGTTGTAGCCTTAACTCCATGTACAGCTACAGAGTTTTTTTGCATGATCTTTAACATTTCAATTTGGAATCATCTTCAGATTTATACCGTTATTTTCGGATTATTAGTTTGCTTGGCAATCAGATGTCGTGCTGAAATAATTAGATGCGTGAAAATACCTATATAATTTAAATGCGAAGGTTTCTGGCTCCCAAAAAAGATTTAGGAATATGAGCTGCTACTGTGTAAATCTTTGTTCTTAAGTAGCATGAATCTGGAATTAAAACAGCGGTTTAATATTTGAAGTTCATTTTTCAGAAGCTGAGAATTAGATTTTGGGTATCTGACCCAGATTCTCGGTTTAGAATTCCTGAAAATTTTCGGTATAATTTACCTCTTGAATGAAAGGTACTTATCCTTGGATTGTCGGTTTTTTCTCTCTCTCTTTTTAATTTATATGTGCAACTTAGTCGTATATTCGCAGTGTCAGAGCCGATGAATTTGCTTTTCACCCAGTTCTACCCTCAAAAATTAAATCATTGTTCAGTAACTATTGGGGCCTTGTTCAATTGAGAAGTTGAGATGCACTTCCCAGCCTTCGACTATTAGCCTTTCACAAGATTAACTCTCTCTCTCTCTCTCTCTCTCTCTCTCTCTCTCTCTCTCTCTCTCTCTCTCTCGCCTGTTACTGATTATGATTGATTGATTATGAACTTAGGCCATAAGCCAAGCGCTAGGACCTGTCTGTTATTCAGCGCCTTTTTCATATAGACTTTTCTTAAGGCATCAAGGAGCTGGCTTTAAACTGCAGCTTATGACTTGACGCCTTGAGGTAACATTACAACATCCTATTATTGTAAAACTTTAAAATCAGTGACTATGTACAGAATTCATTCATGAAACATTTTATATAGGATTTAATGAAAGCGAGGGATTAATGTAACACCTTCTCTTAATTTGCGTAGAAAATGATAAATATGCGTTCTCTCTATCGTTGTCATTTTTTTTTCAAAATGAGTGTAAGTGACTGGATAATATAAATGATAAATGAATAGTGTCCTTTTTTCAAATGCGTAGATTGAAGCAAAAGAAACTTACTAATCCCAGGCACTTTTTCTTTAGACAATTTGACAGACAGACTTATAAACTTTGGCGCTGGTCTCTTCCGATGAGAGAATCAAGTTCTCTGGAGAAATACAGCGCGACAACCAATCGCAGAGTCGAAGCCGTAATGAAAGTCATTGTGATGCCACTTCCAGATGTTCTGTAGTGTCATCATTGTTCTTCTCCCGGATCTTGCTTCACCCATCGCCATGAAGGGCTCTTTCATGCCCTTCTTCCTCCTTTGTGAGAGAGAAAAATTGAAGCTTCTCTACTCGGAACATATTGATTTCCCCCCTCCATTTTATTTTGCAGGTGTTGTCAGTTTGGGCGCCTTCTCCCCTTTCACCACCTACTCTCTCTCTCTCTCTCTCTCTCTCTCTCTCTCTCTCTCTCTCTCTCTCTCTCTCTCAACAAAGCCTTACTGACGCATGCTGATGAAAATTTGATGGGTATAATGTTATATCATTCCCACTGTATAAGTACTTCTCTCAACAGATCACTGGCTGGTATACGTACTACTACCAACTTTAAATTATCAGTCTATCAAGCTATGAGAAGTTCTTAAAATCGGTCTAGTTTTCGTAATTGCATTTGGAAGCCAGTGAAGGAGAGGTTACGTTTTTGAGGACATGTATTATTTTATATTTCTTACAAACACAAAGGAACGAATGAAGGGTCTCTCGAGAGGAGCAGTTTCTTTCATACTTGTAATGAACCCTGGAAGAAATATGTAAGTCAAAATGTTGCGAAGCAATATTTGTAGAAGAAACCTTAAACACAACGAGGCAAACTTGTGTGTTTTTTTATCAATTTTGCAATGGCAGTAGGCAGGGTTTGTGTCTGAAGATATGACAAAATAATGAGACGGTATCATCAATTCAAACACCAAAATTGCTGTTATATATAGTTACTTGGGTGGGAAAAAATTGACGCTAATTCGCCGCCATTCAATAAGTAAATAACACGAACAGAAAAGAGAACTAACTCGCGCTTGTTTCAGCATCGTTGCGGTCTCCGACTCAACTCATCTTTTTGCCATTTTAAGGCTGAAGTTTTTTCATTTAACGCTTTGAATACAAGATAGTTACATTGTTACTGGCAACCCTAGCATAATAATGGCAGGCTTAATCTGAGAGGACGATAGTAATTTACAGATAGTAATTTACAGTAATTTGGCAGTGAAGGAAAAAAACGCTGCCTGGTTTTCGATATCCTGAGCGTCTAATTTTCCATTTTAATCTGGCATGTCGTTTCCATAGTAAAAATGAAAAAAAGAAAATGGATTACTATCCAGTTTTAAGTTTGTCAACTGACACAACTGTGGATTGCTGTTCTAAGTGACATATTTCGAGTAATTGTTTGATGTTGAAAGAGTTCCATAATTTTTAGTTATTGGAGGACTACAACGAGAGGCGGTTTAATTTTTCTTTCAATGAAGCTTTTAATTGAATCGAACATAGAATTTAGGCCATAGGCCAAGCACGTGGGCCTATGAGGCCATTCAGCGCTGAAACGGAAATTGATAGTAAAAGGTTTAACGAAAGGTGTAACAGCAGGAAAACCGCTCAGTTGCACTATGAAGTAAGAGAAAGGAAGTAAGATGGAAAAAAGAGAATATGAAAGGAGGCACAGTAAAAGGAACGTCACGGGTTGCAGTTAGGGGGTGAATTGACCTGCAAAGTACCTTAAGTAATGCCTACAGTGCGGTGCATTGACGGCGCTACCCTCCTACATGGCGAAGCTTTTAATAAACTATGAAAGAGGTTTATCATCAGAATTGTAGACAGCGACGAAGTTCGTTTCCTGTATTTTCTTGCTCTGGCGGCGTCTAAATAAGTGAATCTTGACTCAGACACGAAGCTGGATATCTGATTTCTATATTGATGGTCTTAATTAGTGTTTGTCTGTAGGTGGTCGTCATGAAGTTGTGCCGGATGTCAGAAAGGTTTGTCGAATAGCAGTCTGTGAAGATGATTCTGATCATGAGGATTGTTTGCCGTAGAGTTTTTTTTATGGTTATTTGTTAAATGATAAACTGCCGGTTTTTCTTCCCAGTTTGAATTATTATTCATATAGTATACATCTTTCATGAAGGTGCTAATTTGATGACGATTATCTGCGTAATTAAACCAAAGTATTATAAATCTGGGATTCTTGGATTTTTTTAGGGTTACTTACGTAATTTTTCTTAATCCGCTGTGGAATAAGAAAACCTTAGTTTTTCTGATATTATTTATTAGATTAATTTGCATGTGGTTACGCTACTTTAGTCACCAGAATTAAGTTTTTGTCGAAAAGACAGTCACGAATGCTGTGGTCTTTTCTATGAATTATTCTCATGGGCAAGATTTCTCATGTCCAGCCTCATTCCTCCGTTTGCCCGGCTCCCTTCCCCTATGTATAAGGTCTCCCTTCAACCCCCGTCCCCCCTCCAGCTCCTCTATAATACAGCTTCATCTACGGCCAACTATAGATGATGGCCGTGCTTCATCCCCATCCGCTGACCTCCGCCGCCCTCCAACACTACCGCTGTTTCCATAATCCCCAACATCCGCCATCCCCAAGCCAACTCTACGTCTGTATCCCCAAGACCCCTACCACTACTACAATCCGAACACCACCGTTGCACCCCCCCCCCCCACGAAACCCCTAACCCCCACTCCCCCGCTTTCCACGCTCCTTTCTTTAAGCAGCTCTTCAGAGCACGTTCAGCTCAAATGGTTCCTATGTCTCGCTTCAGTAGGCCTGTTCATCCTCTGAGCGTACAGTTCTTTTTTTCCTTATTTATTTGCCCTTTTTATTTTACTTTTATTCTCTGCGACTGAAACTATTGCGTAATGATGCTGCTAACTGAACCAGATTTTTATTCCAAGTCTCTCTTAATTATCTTCTTCATAACCATTCTCACCAAAAAAGAGCTTGAAGCATCTTACTTGTGCGTTTCATCTGCATCTAGTTTCGGTTTTTCGGACACAAGGAATGCTCTGCTTGTAACTGCTATGTTTGGGATTAATTATTTTTCTACTGTCTTAGAGTTTTTAAAATAAATTTCTCTTCCTTTTGTGTATCACCCGCCCCCCCCCCCCCCCCCCCCCCCCCCCTCAAAAAAAAAAAAAAACACTCGCGCACACACTCGCACACACACTTCTACCGAAGCAGGATTTTTTAAGATGCAAGTGTCATGTCACCTCGCTGCGGTTAATATGTGATTATCCATAGAACAGTCGATGGCATCTAAAAATAAATTGATTGTTCTGAGAATTGAAGGAATTGTGTGTTTACCAGGCAAATACAAGATTCGTCGACATTAGAAATTTATTTTTTTTTTTTTAATTTTTTTATTTATTTAATTTTTTTTTCTCGTCCTGCTGTTGTAACGGGTGATGAATACCTCTTGAGTAAATGTTAGAAATATCCCAGCGCGATTTCATATCCTGGATAATACAGTACTCTGCTGTGATTGGTTATGGCAAAACGCGATTTCGACCAATTGGGAAGAAGCAAAGAATGTTTAAAGATAACGTTCGCTTCGTAAGGTTTAAAGGAGAACGTTTGTGTTTCATTGATAAAGCAAATCGCGCATCCAATGTAATAGTCCATTGTAATAGATTGTGACTCATGGTTTTTTTGTATTGTTTCTTCGCTGATACTTGTCATAATTTCACTGACCGAAATTGACTAGTCCACAAACATTAAAGGAAACTGAATCATTCCATTTCTCTCTCTCTCTCTCTCTCTCTCTCTCTCTCTCTCTCTCTCTCTCTCTCTCTGTGGGTCTTAATGGCTGTTAAGAGATATTTAAACGACTGGTGTAATAAAAGACAAATGTGATAAGAATAGATGAATCTGATTTTGATATAGAAGTCGTTTTTGTTCGCTATACAGGAATCAAAGTGATGTTTACCCTGTGTGTGTGTGTGTGTGTGTATGTGTTTAGCTTGCTGACTAAAGTCCTCCTCTTTAGGTCCAATCAGTGGAAGTCTTTAACTGGTGTTTTTTTTTTTTTTTTTTTTTTTTTTTTTCCTGGATGCTCTAAACATCTAAACCTTCGAGTGTTCCTTTTCCTCGAGGTTAGGTACCATTTCTTGGCTCCATTCTCTTAAATCCCCAGTTATACAAGCAATATAAATATGAGTTGAATTATACCGAATAAATACTTCATCCCATCATTTGCAATCAATTGCACCTCCACCTGATCGTTAGATTTTTTTTTTTCTTTTCTTTTTGTGGGTTCGATATGAAGACGGAGATGAAGACCCGGAGGTAACGCTTAATGAAAAGTTAAGGCGCTCTTTGCAGGAATTTCATTTACAGGATGAGTTTTGCGAGGTGGTAGAAAACGTTGGGCGATGGATAAGGGAAGAGAATAAATTCGAGAGAGAGAGAGAGAGAGAGAGAGAGAGAGAGAGAGAGAGAGAGAGAGGAATCCATACTTGAGGCCAGTTTATTAACTGACTTCCAGGGCCGTAATCGGAATATAGAACAAATAATTGATTCTAGTGCTTACAATTTTCCAACTGGCAGTCTATTACCTTAATCACTTAACAAAATCAACGTTAAGCTACAGCCAAAACTGTCATGACAATATTAATAGTAGTACATATAGGTAGTAGACCGAACCTCTTTTAAACATGTAGTATTGAAGATGATAGCTACATTAGCCTCATTCATAATAATAATAATAATAATAATAATAATAAATTTATAATAATAATAATAATAATAATAATAATATCCAAATAAAAATCACATTCTGCAGATGCAGAAGACGAAAAATGCCCCTTTTTCAGAAAATGAAGAATATCATTATGGAAATACAAAATTCAAAGATTTCGAAGGCTGCTCTAGTAGCTCTCGAAAGCCAAAGAATTCTTAAATGAAAAAGTATTTCTTAACCAAAATCTGGGACAAGGCAAAGCTGCAGAAGTTGGGTAGGCAGGCGGGCAGAGACCAGAGGAAACTAGAAAACAAAAAGGCAATATAAAAACATGTGAACCTTACAATCCCGACGCCGCACAACTTAAATTGCCGCTGGTATTCTTTTATTGGGAGGATCATTTGAAACACAAAACAGGTAGTCTCGAAGAGGAGATACGCTTCAGAACCTTTTTGTAATTGAAACCAAACCGAGACTGCAATCGATATGTTGTAAGGAAAAAAATATCAAATTAAATTTCTTATCTGATGTTACGGTTGGATTACGATTATTTTGGGACTGTCTCGTGATATATTGGCTAAGAGAAAGAGTGACAGAGATCGACAGAGAGGTTGTTTTGATAGCTGTGCCCGCAACAACAAAAATCTGAACGTTACCGTATTGCTTGTTTTGGCATTTAGCAGCATCCTTATCCCAGGGCTGTTTTTGATTCAGAGAACTTTCGAAATCCTGATATTTTGCTTCTTCAAAGAATCATACTCTTCTTATCCAGCAACATTTCTTTATTTCTATAAAGGTCAACATACAGGTTTATTATCATTGTCGATGACTCCACCAACGAAATGGATCATATATTGATATAGTTGTCGATATATCGATTAACGTTTCCAACCGTCCTTTGTTGAAGTACCCACAGAAGAAAATTTTTTGCAATGGAAACCATACCATCTCGTTTGTATTGTTGTTGATGAGTACTTGCAGAGCTTTTTATTTCTCAAGTTTGTTCTTGATATATGGAGGTGGATAGATAGCCAGACGGTGTGTGTGCATATATATATATATATATATATATATATATATAGATATATATATATATAGATATATATAAGAATATATATATAAGTATAGTATATATATAATATATATAAGTATATAAGTATATATATTTATATATATATATATATTATATATATATATATATATTTATATATATATATATATTATATATGATATTTATATATATATATATTATATATATTATATATATATATATATATATTATATATATATATATATATATATATATATATATATATATATAAATATAACGAAAGGGATTATCGCCCTAAAAACAAAAGAGATATAGTTCCCTGGATTGGAGAAAATAAAAGTCTTGAATGTAAAGATATCGGCTCATGTAAAGTGGGTCGAGCAGGCCGTAAAACTTAACAGTAAAAGAGTTTGTATTGATAGTGTCAGCAGTGTGACGAAGATGGTTTCATGGGCCAGGTGTGTGTATATATGTATGTATGTATGTATGTATGTATGTATGCATGTGTTCTTGATGGACATGCCTTTTGTGTTATTCATGGTGGGGCGTTGAACCGAGGTTTTTTTGTGTTTTTGCAGAATGTCCCTTTTTTCCCCACTCCATTTTTATGAAAAAGTGGTTGGAAATCTTTTCTTTATTTAACGAGCTAGTACATGTAAATATTTGTTTTAAGAGCTCATAATTTGAAATGCCAAATTAGACATAAGTTCACTAGAAACATTTGGGTGATTAAGATTATTTATGTATTTTTTGATAAATGCATTCACATCTCTTTAGTTAATTCAAAGTATTCTGTGTAACAAATGTAATCATTTGAAATTTCCTAAAAACCAGTTACTTTTCAATCGCTTATTAAATGCATACTTCTAAAGCTTAAATAATCAAATCAGTTCATTTTGAATAATGTAGTTGTAAGTCATTCTGAGTCCCTAATTATGCCGTGCTTTGATTGAATGCATTACACTTCTGCGATTTATTCATGCAGTTTTAGGACATATCTTGAATGAATTTCCAGAAGATGAGCTTCTAAACCTTTCGTGAAATCACAATGCTTAATGGGCAACAACAGTTTCCTCTTTTTCTATCATATTCACAAAAATATCATGATGGTAATCTGTTGCATGTTTTTTCTGTAACACTGGTCAACAGTTGTAGTTACGTTATTCATTGTTGTATTCGCTTGTTAATTAGCATTATATTTTACTTCAGATTTATATATACTTGTACATATACGTTAGATACACATATAGTTAAATGCCCCATGATTCCATTTTCCCTTGAAACATTAATTAGAAATATAAGTTGATATGCACGATATATATATATATATAAATATATATATATATATATATATATATACTATATGTATACGTATGTAACTATATATAATCTATATATATAGGTATATATATATATATATATATATATATATATATATATATAGTTGAATTGATGAGTAGAATTGCAATTTCAAGATTTCCCGAGAGATTAATTTCAAACAAATATATGTTAATATTGCACGAATATATATATATATATATATATATATGATCCTATATAGTATATATATAGATATATATATATATAGATATATATACTATATATATATAATATATATATATAGTATATATATATATATATCACTATATATATATATATATATATATATGATATATATAATCTATATGTATATTCTCTATATATATATATATATAGATAGATAGATAGATATATCTATCTATATATATATAGATAGATAGATAGTTATATATATATATATATATATATATATATATATATATATATACACATATATATACGTGTAATTTTGGAAGTCTAAAAAGTAATGCTAAATCCTATGCAACCGATTACTTAAAAAAAAAAAATAACAGTGCAAGAGTCATAAAATATCCCACGTCGTCTTGGCTGTATTTACCGGAGGTTTACAGAGGTATCGCGCATTTGCAGCTCATCTCGGCTAACCCGGAACGAATGGTCAGATTTCTTCTTTTTTTTTTTTAACAAAGGTTCAGAGGTCGAGATGGAGAAATAAGGGGAAAAAATGACATGAAAGAAATGGAGGTTTTCATGCATGACAGAGGCAAGATACAATAATTTATTTATCTATTTAATTTTTTTTATTAGTTTCCTGTAAAAGAAAACTATTGAGATGGCTATTTGTCTGTCCGTCCGTACTTTGTCTGTCCGCCTTCTGGTCTCACAAACCATTGAGGCCTGAGGGCTGCAAATTGGTAAGTTGATTATCAACCCTCCAATCATCAAACATACCAAATTTCAGCCCTTTATCCTGTGTAGTTTTTATTTTATATATGGTCAAAGTTAGCCATGATCGTGCGTTTTGTTACTCCTTTAGGTGCCAAGAACACATGCCAACACCGGGCCGTGGCTGAAAGTTTCTATGGGCCATGGCTGAGAGTTTCATACAGTATATATGTCGTACAGAAAACCCGATTTCGCCTTATACACTTCGGCGCAATTTTTATTTTTCATTTTATTTTTCTGTTTTATCATTCCATTCACCATCATTTTTGTGCGCAGTTTCGAATGATTCCTGTTCAGGTTTCTTTCTTACCGGCTGTATTTCACAAATACCGTCTTTACACGTTTGTATGATCTTTAATAAAATACAGATTTAGCTGAATACACATCTGCTGGTGTACAATATCGAGCGAATAACGCATAAAGCAGCTGTGATGAGTAATGATCCGATTGATTTCCGTGCTTTCTCTAACTTCTTTGTCGCTAAGATAAAAAAACTTCTCTCTCTCTCTCTCTCTCTCTCTCTCTCTCTCTCTCTCCTCTCTCTCTCTCTCACACACACACACGTAAAGAACATTTCGCACTGACTAGATTTACTTGCGCTTACACCAGAATACGTAAATCACTTCATCATTTTATAGCATTTAATTAATCACGCAATAGAATCGATCCAATGTAGTATGGTCTTTTACAAGATGTTATTTCCCTGTTGTCATAATTATGTGATATAAGTTCCTTTCAGAACTGAAATTATTCAGCCCTTTGTTAACCAAGGTTGAAATGATGGAGGAAGATGATGATGGATATGGAACGGTTGATTGACTGATGCGTTTTTAGTTATGATGATGATCACTATTGGTGAAGAACGACAATAAAATACCTGATTTTATCTTGAATGAACAAAGCAAATGACGGTCAGTATAGCACGTTGTCATCAGTCATGTTCATCGCAGTTGTTTGTGCGGATTGGCTTTGTTTTCTTCTTTTATAAATCCGTATCGTACGATCATAAGCCTTGAATTTACTGCTTCAAAATCGGCTTTCATAATCCATTAAAGAAATTATACTCCATTCTCTCGTGCGTCCATGAAGTAGAAATAATTATAGTGCGGAGCATTTTCTCCAGTCATGACAAGCTTCCTCATAAATAGCTCCCTATTTTAGCTTAAATACTTGGTGACGTTTCATTATAATTCAAGTTAATTGCAACTCGATGAAAACTTCATTAGAGCTTTAGTCATTTGAATATGGAGTTTTAATTATTGTACGCACGTTATTCTGTGAATGTTTTTCGCACTCAGGGCCAAGGTCGGTACAAGGGAGACCAAGTTTGGCTTCCCAGCTCAACTTGCCAGTAAATAAGAATTTGAAGGAAAATGGCAATTTTCGGTTGCATGAAGTACAGTGGCGGGTAGGGGATTCTGAAGCTTTCATGATGGGAGAAGAAAAGAAGCATAAACCTAAAAGCATGCTAAATATATATAATATATATATATATATATATATATATATATATATATATATATGTATGTATAGTCTATACTATATATATATATATATATATATATATATATATAATATATATTATATATATATGTATGTATAGTCTATACTATATAATATATATATATATACATATATATATATATATATATACTATTTATATATATATATATATATATATATATATATATATATATATATATATATATATATATATATATGTATATATATATATAAGTATATATATATATATATATATATATATATATACATATATATATATATATAAAGTATATATATATATATATATATATATATATATATATAAATGTATAGTATATATATTATATATAATATATATATATATATATATATATTTATTATATATATATATATATATATATATATATATATATATATAAATATATATATATATAATGTGCAGCGCTTGACTATCAAGGTGATCAGTGGGAGCCGCGCGTAATGTCCCCAGGATTCGGTATAATGAGGCAGATAAGGAGAGCATTTGATTTCATTGTCCCGCTGCTGCTGCTGCTGCTGTGAATCATTCAGCCGACGACAGAGGGCACCCGGAGGTCGTTGAGGTGAAGTCATTTTGGCATTAGCGAATGAGGCAGAAAATATATATCGCTTTGTCGCCGAGGGAAGGGAGAGCGTCAGCCTTCGAGTTACTGTCGTTTTGCATTAGGATTTTCACATGTTAGCTGATTGCGGTGTCGGCGCCCTGTCACCCCCCGCTGATTTGTTCGATCCTCACTCGGGATTGCTCTCCTTATTGTGACTGCTTTCGCAGTTTCGTTTCTGGGTGATCTTCTACACACACACAAACACACACACACACTTATACACACACACAGATATACATATATATATACATATATATATATATATATATATATATATATATATATTTATATATATATATATATAAAGTATATATATATATATATATATATATATATATATATATATATATATATATATATATAAAGTATATATATATATATATATATATATATATATATATATATATATGTATATATGCATATGACATATACACACACGTACATACACACACACACACACACACACACATATATATATATATATATATATATATATATATATATATATATATATATATATATATGTATATATATTATATATATATATTATATTATATATATATAATATATATATGTGTGTGTATATATATATGTCTATCTATTTATATATATATATATAGTATATTATATATATATAATAATATGCATATACGAGTATGTGTGTATTTGCCTGTGCATGTATAGAAGCACTCATTTTCCTCTTAAAGGGTGTGGCTCCAGATGGTGTTAGCCCTTCAATAGCTTCCAAATCTTTGGGGGTGAGATTGCTGGCCCCATGCTCTGCGTATACGCGCACACCGTGTATTTGTGTATGTACACATTTTTGTGTTCAGTCTCACTCTACTGAAATGCATGAAATTGTAGTAAAAATGTAGGCACTTCCGACAAGAAAGGAAAAGATACCAAAGCCTGACGTCTAAAGATTTGAGCAAAAGACAGGTAACGCCTGCATAATTGCAACCTCGCTTCCAACCAGACACCTGCTCATGTGAGCTCGCCCTCCACGGGAGGCCAATTATAACAGTTTGTCAATGTTTATAAATAAGCAGATTTATACAGAAACAGGCACGTGGGATTGGAATCTCGTTAGCGATTCTGCCATCTTTTCTCCTCTATTTTCGTCTTGTTATATTTCCAGGATTTTCTTATTGGCCAATTATTTTTGCACCTTATTCTATATTAAACTTGTGATGTGTCCCCACTTCTTGTGTGCAGGTATTTATTTTTCAATTTGAGTATTTCCTAAAATGTCTCGCTTCCAATTTACAGCATTCAAGCGATCCAATGGCTTACGTCCTCACTACGATGTTTTATGACATAATCTGAGACGTTTACGATTCGTAATAACACATTTGTATCTGAAATTCTGTACCTTATTTGCATCATAAAACGACTTGGCTGATCTTTGTCAAGGTTTGCATTTGGCGTTTTTCTTATTTACAACCTGGCTACCTGTCTCACTTTCGGTAACGAATTTTTTTCTTGGTCGCATTAGTCTTATTTATGCTCTCTGTGACCGTGGTGGCACTGTTAAAGTGTCGTTTCCATGACTTACTGAGGCTCTCTCTCTGTGCTCATAATGTCCTCTGCTCTCGTTGGATTATTTAGTTTCAAACGTCAGAAGGCTTCTTTGATTTATAAAGAGTTTCGACCTTTTGTTTTCAGTTGTTAATCTTTCCTCCTCATTTTCGTGGTTTTCTCCATTTAATCTTATTTCCCACAGCAAAATTTTAGAGGATTTACTTTATTTTCGTCTGTAACATATGTAGTCATTTCGTTTTAACATTTCATTACTAAAAGCCTTGATTTTTTTTTTTCTTTACTGGTTGTCCTGCATTTTTACATGATCTCCTGCAATAATCAGTTTTTCAGTTATCGTACTGAAGTGTTTATTTTTTAAAATACTCCAGGCTTTAAAATGTTATGTATCATATATTCAGTCACAGTAAACAATGATGATTTTGCGAAATTCTTTGCTGAAATAGCCAGTTCGTAGGCTGCAGGATGAAAGGAAACACAAATGACTGTCGTCATATCAAATCCCAGATATCCCGGCTGGAATTAATTAAGGCGCGTTTGGGTTCAGGCATAAATCGGGAGAAATGCCCAGATTATGTTACCCGAAATTCGGAACCAGTAGGGAAAGCGTTACTACAAATAGAACCTCCCTTCATGGTGAAGCCACACCCTTTTTTCTTCCTTGATTCTTATTTGCTTTCGTCGAGTCTGGGCTACAAAAGGGCGCCAGGTTATCCATCGCTTTGGCCTTTCCTCTAAAAAAACATACCTTCTGATGGCATAGGCAATACTTTATATATTTTCTATGAAGTTTTCCTCAATTTCTTTACGCGTTGTTGCTTTTTATGATTTATGAGTGTAAACGTTGCCTTGCCAGTGCGGAATAAATATTATATTATATATTATGAGATAATATAATAATATATAATTATATATACATTATTTTACGATATATATATATAGATATGATATATAATATATATTTAATTATATATATACTATATATATATACTATACATATGTTTATATATAAAAACTATATGGTGATAGATATATAATATATATATATATATATATATATATATATATATATATATACTATATATATACAAATATATATATATATATATATATATATATATATATATACTATATAATATATATATATATATATATATATATATATATATATATATATATATATATACTATATATATCGCCAATGTGACGTCTTCTGTCATTTACTACTTGGTAAGGGTGGTGGTCAGTCCACCGAAATATAGTCCTTAGCTTTAAAAGAGAGCGTTTTCATGGGCCTTTTATACTCAACGTATCTGTTTAAAGAAGAAAGAAAGGAATACGTTTGTGGGTTTCCGTATTATGAATACCATGATGTCTTCTCTACAGCATTTTCTGGCTTTTCCGGCGGAAACGCTGTCATCTTGCCGAAGTGGGTTTTCTGAGGTGACCGAGTCGTCTTCATTTTTTTCATTTAGAAGAAGAAAAACAAGTTTTGTATAGAATTGTCAATAAGAATAGATTGAACGTCCTAAGAGGACCAAATAAGGGTTACATGTCCCCAATTCTTTACTTAAAATAAGAAAAAGGATTTTGGGGGAGTAACAATAACTGAAGTAATTATATAAGTTGTCTTGGGGAGTGTCGGGTTGTTGGAAGTACATTTATTGAAAAAGAGGCATAAGGATGCAGACATTATTCATAACAGATATTTGAATAGTTTTTGGGCGAATATGATAACGGTAACTCATAATTTTTAGTTGCTTTTTCGTAAATGTAGAGATAAATATATTAAAAGATAGATAAAGATATTAGATATTAATTGCTTTGTATTTTAACGTTCGATTTTCTATCAACCATAATGAACATAACCTCAAAGTACTGTAAATTAATGACTATTTTTAAGCCTTTGATTTTATTGTAGTTTGTTGTAAGTTTCAATTTTATGAAAATAGGCCAACTTCTATATATCGGGAAGAGAGAGTTGACTATTGATCGAAATATTCACATGTTTTTACATCGTAATATATTTACATTGAGTTTACTGAACTCACTAAGGCAGGTTTATAACCATGATTATCCAGTCCTCCTTGATTTATGCTGAAGGTTTAGTCCTGAAAGAAAATGTAAATTATTTGAATTCATTTGCGGTCGCCGAAATCTTTTATTAATACAAATGTTTTCTCTTAAAAATCTTGCAGCCTTGCGATGTTTTTTTCTTGATAATTCATGCGTCGTAGTAATTTATTGAATAACCCTTGCTATAAAATGACAGATTATACACACACATAATATATATATATGTATATATATATATATATATATATATATATATATATATATATATATATATATATACACCTTATGTACGCACGCACATTCTACAGTAGGATCCACAGTATAATCTTGATGATATAAACGAAATATAACTGTAAAAATATATAGAGCTTCAATGTCAACACATGCTTACCTTCCTCTTTCCCGTTATTTTAGTAATCATGCATCACATCATTTTCAGCTATTACGGATTGTTTTTTCAGCTTTCTTTCGGTTTAGTAAAAATGTTTAGAACGAAAAAGGAAATATTCACGTGATGCTCTTATATACATAAATACACTATAAAATACATGTATATCTGTCTACCTACCTATATTAGGTACAGATATACTACATAATTATACCCATACGCAAATATATATATATTATATATATATAATCATAATATATAATATATATATATATATATATAATTTATATATTATATTATATATATATATATTAAATATATATATCCATCATCACACACCCATACACACACAATATTATATATATATATATATATATATATATATATATATATATATATATATATATATATATATATATATATATATAATATATATATATATACACACACATATATATATATCTATATACGTATATATTGTGTGTATGGGTGTAATTATTTATATATCTGTACTTAATATAGGTAGATAGACAGATATACATGTATTTTATAGTGTATGTATATAAGAGCATCTCGTGAATATAAAGTTTTTCGTTCCAAACATCTTACTAAACCGAAAGAAAGCTGAAAAACAGTCCGTAATAGCTGAAAATGATGTGATGCATGATTACTAAAATAACGGGAAAGAGGAAGGTAAACATGTGTTGACATTTGCATGTTACTGTTATTAATGAACAGGAATTATGTCTTGACAAATTGAGGTGACCAGTCACTTTTACTTTAACTTGAGATTTTCCTGGAAATTATTCCTTTGTTTAGGAAAGAACGTCTGGCGTTATTATAAGTATATCATTTTTCCGAGGTAGAACCAAGAGCCTTTGTACACAGTCATTGCCACAAGTAAAGTAAGAATAAATTAGGGTGAATTCTTATAACTTAGAGATATTCTTATGTAAGCCGTTGAAAAAAAAGGACCAGCCGACTGTGATGCAGTGGCTCCGCTTATTTGCTCGAGGTCAAACAGAGAATACAGCGTTCGTGAGGTAGTTAAAGTTGTCATCCTGGATATGCACGCACTCTTCTACGTTATGACTGCGGATAAAGCGGTCTTCTTTGAAGGTGAATGTCTTGAGCTAGTCGCGGCAGTGATAGTGATAATAATAATAATAACAATGATAATGATGATAATAATAATAATAATTATTGTTATTATTATTATTATTATTAATGGTTAAATTGTGGAACAATATGGAATTTGAGGAGAGGTGGAAGACTCTTTAAAAGATATAAATGAATAATGATCGTATTAAGTTTGAAGTATCCTCCCTATAATTTCTACTAATATTTGTACGATTAAAATGCTGAGTTACATGAAAGAGATAAGCACCTCTTTATAAACTATTCCACGACAGAGCCAAGTCACCCGGAAAGATATTTTTTACCAGAACATTGTTCTAGATCATATTCTTCAATTTAATGTAACTTCAGCTGTGAATGAGATATATATATTAAAGTGAATACCCAGAATGTATTGTCGATGGCAAGACGATGATAGTATAAGAGAAAATGCAAGATGAAAGAAAATGAAGAGTCGGCATCTTTCTTTGTCGAATAAATGTAAACGAATTATGTTTGTATAAAGTATTAGATGGAATATCGAAGCGTAAGGAAATCAAGTTATTAATATATAATATAATAATAAAAACTTTTAGAGCCTGTTGCTTAGCGGAAGGAGAATGGCGAGTGGGGGAGTAGCACATAAAACCCTGCTCTTCATTTGTCTGAGTGGTCCTTGGTAAGACGCTTTCGATTCCAACGGAAATAGAGAGAGAGAGAGAGAGACGAGAGAGAGAGAGAGAGAGAGAGAGAGAGAGAGATGCGGTTGCGAGGGGCGGCACGTAGTATCTAGAAAAAATATATAACTCTTACAGTTGACAGTGTGTGAAACTCTTTTCGGAACTACAGTTGCTTTGAAATGTATACAAGACTTGAAGTGTATAAATACAATTAACGAGTTCATGCCTTTGGCTGCTCATGTACTTTAACATGCGGTAATCAGTATACACACACACATACACACACCAACACACAATACCATAATAATATATTAATATAATATTATATAATATATATATATATATATATATATGTGTGTTTGTGTGTGTGTGCATATATATATATATATATATATATATATATATATATATATATATATATATATATATATATATATAATATGAATGTTTACGGTATACAAGTTTAAGAGGCAGAAGAACAGAGAGACTCGTCTAGCCAAGTAGATTCTGCAACTCGTGACCCCTGCTAGAAACCGTTGATATTTGAAATGATGCTGCTGTTGCTTGATAGGATTGTTTTCCTTAAAAAGCATTTATGAAATCATTGTGTTGCCAGCTATATGAAGGTTTGTTTGCTGTTAGTTTTTTTTTATAATGGAAACAATTTAATATACGTGAAGTTTATAAGCCTTCTGATTATCTTTGCAAATTTATGCTCGTTACGAAATTAATTTCCATTACTGTCGTGATTACAAGATGTTTTTCGACTTTGAGAGAATTCATTATGAGGTTTTAACCTATGTCAAGGCGTAGATGGATTTCATTAATTAAAGTTAATAACCGATTAGAACCTTTGTTACTTGTACAAATCGCCTGGTTTTCTTGCTTTGACTTTTCATTCAATTAATTCTTAGATAGGAATCCAAATAATTACGTTATGGTATCCACTGGAATGAAGCTTTTATATTTTTGAAAGGGCCTCAGAAGAGGTGCTTCGCCTTCAATATTCTCAAGTACCCGGCTGTCAGTTCTTCTGCTGGCAAAGTCAAGTAGGGCAAGTTGAGACGGCGATAAACAATTGCAGAGGTAACTGCCATGGCTGCGGATTATTTGGGCTTATGTGTTGTTGTATATGAACTAGGGACTCTTTGCGCTAATTGAAAAGATATATAGAATGATTACGTCGGCAGAATCCCTATTCCTTTGTGCATTACCAAGATTTTCTAGCTTTATTTTTCAATATGCAACTCTAGTTAATTTGTAGTCTGTTGCATATAATGAAAATGAACATTGGTCTCTCCTAAAAATACCCAAAATACAATACGCTTTCCTTTCACTTCTTATTTTTGCAGTGACTTTTTCTAAGGTGTATTTTCCTCGCACTTTTATAAGGGTTTTCCGTAATGAATGCATTAAATTATTTTCTTCTAGAGATGAACGCCTGCTATTTTGTTGCCCTTGACAGTGATTTCTTGCGTTCATGAAGTTCCGTAATGAGCAATGCAAAGGCAGGGACGCATCATTGAAGAACACATTAGATATTATGAAGTGAACTTTGGATTCTTCTTCGAGGCGAAATCCCGCCGCTTCATTTCAAGTGGGCATTTTCTCATATTGCTTCATTCGTAAAGTTACCGGCACCGAAGACCGTCATCGTTCGACGCCTAGGATAGGTAAACACATCGGCTGGTTTAGGTAAAGTTCAGCTGGATGTTCTATTGTTTTTTATTGCCTGGTTGATTGTGTATGTGGGACATATCACACAAGCATGCACGCACGGTTATTGTTTTCAAGTTTAAATCATCTGGACCAGGTGTTAATGTGTGTAAGCATGGGTAATGATGATACAGAGGCGTTAGTACATGTCATGCATATGTGAATGGCTAATGAAAACATTCTGGCATAAAATCTTGAGCTTATGGATGTATGTTTATCATCTGCCCTCAGGTAACTAGCGGTTATCTCGAGTCCAACAGCTTCTTGTTTTTTTTTTTTTATAGATAAGGCATTATGCAGTATCCTTGCGAGTCAACGATTTGGTGCTTTTTTTTTTTTATAAACAACTTTGAAACACATATATCTCACGTTCACTAACGCAAATACGTAATTGGTGCTTGCATTGCTTTAACAAAGCTAATGCAATAAGGTAGTCTGCTTGCCTGATGAACTGCTCACGTTTTGTAATTTGTTTCTTTCAAGGCGAAGGTTTCAAGATTTTCGTTTAAAATAAAATCTTACTCATGCTTGACTGTTGTCTTCGGTAATTTAGGCATAATATGTTGCATGACTGGTAAATGGGTACCAATTTTCACCACTTCGCGCTCGATGATTCATACACGACTGTTTACCTAGACTTATTATGACACTTTCTTGGGCTTTTGTTATGCTTTTATTTTATTAAGAAATACAATTATTATTTTTCACTCATGACTCCCACACTCCTGAGTGATCATCTTTGCACCTGAAGGGTTGAAGTGAAATGACGAATACCCTTTGGCATTATTTCTGAGTACTGACATGTGTTTTGTTAGTTTTGTCAATTCCCGGAAGAATGGTGGTCGCAAACGTCATTTCTTTGACATATGTTCTCGCTTTATGGTAATCCAGACGTAACCGGCATTGAAGAAGAAAAATCAGAATTGGGATTCAAGATATAGAGTATGAAAAAGTATAAAAGTTAATTAGGAACTGTGAAGTTGTACTCATCGCATATCAGAAATTTTGTTTGTTTATTAACATTTAGTTTGCTCTACTTAGGTTATGAATTTTATGTAATTAACTAAAGATGCGTTATGGTTAATTTCAGCGCCACCAGTACGAGTTGCTGCAATGAACGTGGACGTTTTAACGATTTCCTTTTTAAAATTAATTTCATTGTAGGTCAAAAATGAAAGTTGATTGGCGGCATCCTGCCTATTCTCCACCGAATCTATTGTTTATTTATTAATGTAGAAGGGTGTGAATCTATCTTGTTGCACACTGCCAAGCTCCTCTTAAACTTCGCCTAGCAGCATCGTTGAAAAGTTCCGCCTCTAATACAGTGGCAGTCACAGATGTTGGAGTTAATGACAGAAAGGTTCGTCAGCCGTAGTTAGCGAGGTCATATATTACCATTGTTTCATTGTAAAGTGGCTTGTTAACCGCCATTCATCTTGAATGGTTGGCCTAATCATCTAAACTCTCTCGTAACTCCGCCTGTGTTTAAGAAGACGCCGTAAGTGGTTACCTCCTGAAATTCGTTTTGACAGGCGCTGATGGATTCGCCGTGTTGGGCGAACCAATTTTCCCATCTTTTAGCTCGTTCGGCTTTTGCGTGTGGCTGAGTAAGCACTGTTCTCTGCTGCTGTAGTTGATAGCTCGTTATATTTTCTCTTATTGCATCGGTTTATCTTGCTTATGCAGTGGGAAATATCTAAAATTCATTCAGTTATTTCACTTTCCATTTTAATAATTATTGATGTATTTTCTTTAATAATTAATGGTCTTCTTGGTTTTTCTTTTACTTTTATCAGAAGATAAATCGCTGAAAATAACCTGAAATGAATTCTCCTCCTGTTTGATAAAAGGAATAGATGGAAAATAAAAATAGATTTGCTGTTTAGGAGACCAATTTCGAATTTCATATCACGTTGAAATGGTTGCAATCCATGTTTTGTTTTTCTTCTGAAGAAGCTGGTGTGTGCCCAGGCTGCCTTAATGTTCCCATTATCCGTTTCGTCTTATGGAGATTATGCTGGTAATTGCTTCTGTAATTGGAAGTGAGGAGGCACTCCTGATTTGCTTGATGGGCTTAATGTGAGTTTCGAGCAGATATGCGGTTGCTAAAGCGCTCCCACAAAGCATTGTTAAAAGGGTATTGGTTTTTAATGGCAACTTCTAAATACGTTTACGGACAATTTTTGGTTTATGCATGCTCTAACGATTACGCCAGCCATATTTTCATTGTCGTTAAACCGCTAGGAAATACTAGTTGTTGTTCCTTCGTTGCTTTTAGGGGAAGTAATAGTTTACCTTACCATCTTTGTTTAACGTCCAACTTTTACTACAGGTCTAATAGTTTTTTCGCTCCTGGAATTTGGTATGTAATTCACGAAAGACTGTATTCTACTTGACACATACTCTATTATTTCTTGCCATGCAGTTTTTCTGTATGCAACACTTTTGGAAGACCTTTTTTAGTCTTGAGATATGGGCGTCTTTCGCCACCTCATGACCTCATCCGGGTAAGATGAGAAGGCCTCCCACCTCTTCGTTGGCGATCTTATAACCTCACTTTGGAGGATATGTTGCCCTTGGGATCTGGTATCCTTGCCCTCATTCCTTGGGTTAAATCGTATTTTCTCACCAGTCAAAGTCCCTGCCTCCCATCCCCCTCCCACCATTTGACCTCTTTCCCCCAAAAGAATCCTGCGCGGTGCTCCTAGAATCCTGTGCCATGCTCCTATGGCCATACTCCACATTCAAGTCACGAACTTCATTACAATCTTGGTGGTGTATCTCGCCAGAGGGTCCGAAGACCTTGGGACCTCTTTCGCATGATCCTGGTGTCCAGCAGGACTCTTCCTTTTCACTGCTACTATTGCGCTTTTAACTCCTATGATGCTCTTGCTTTCGGGTGTTTTTAGTAGCAAGCGTCTAGATTGCATTGTTACAGCCCGTCTACACTCCGGATGTTTTCATTTCGTGTGTTTTGGAGTAGAGTTCGGTCTGGTAGATAGTAAATATTTTAGGCAGTGGGTACATTAATGAGCATAATAATACAGGGGGAATTCTGCGGTTCTGTTTAAGAGAAAAACAGAAAATGGTTAGTAGATGCCAGATATCATTGCAGGGATACCAGAGAGTATCACAAGCAACAACTTAAATAATGACATTTGTATTGTTGAGTTGATGCTGCATGTGGATATTAATTCATGATGAAATCTATTTTGCGTTTGGTTTTCAGATGTGGCGAGTAAACAGCTCAAGTACCACTCCAAGTTCTGGAAAGAATTCATAGATGTACCAGAATTATTTTGCAACGTATGCAAATTTTGCATTATGTCTCGGTCTAAATAAAGTAGCTGAAATCGCTTGCATATAGAGTCCAAGAACTGTAAAGCTGATGGAAGTATTGTCCATAAGCTTGCTCCCTCATGTGAGTTTCTTGACAAGGTGTATGTGAGAGGTTTGCGAGTATTCGCCTAATGTTGATGCAGTTGTTTTATTCTCATGGGACTTAATGATATAACGACAGTTCCGTGGAAGGACTGGTAGTCATTCCAAATTAGTTGGTTTCGTTGCAGATATAGTAAAAGACTTCAGTTTTACAACCAGTCATTTTGGAAAGGTATTTATGCACCTCGTACATCATTCAGTACTAATTAACCAAAGCACAGTCTCCCCGTTTATAAGAAAAATCCCCGTTTGTTATTAAGTATCTCGATTTTTAGATTGCGAATAATTGTTGAATCCCCGTGCAGTAGCAATGGAAAGTGATCGGTCAGAGCTAATTACAGAGTTATAATTAACAATTTGCCTCGAATTAGTAATCATTAGGGAAAGCAGTAAAGGACATTATTCAGTGGATCTTTAATAAAAACGAAAACAATTATTAATTTTAATGTCCTTACGTGAAGCACACTGCAGAATTTCAATTGATCTGTTCAGCAAAGGAAACAGGTTACAATCGATCATTATTTTGTAAAATTGTCAATTAAATTCTCTCTCTCTCTCTCTCTCTCTCTCTCTCTCTCTCTCCTCTCTCTCTCTCTCTCTCTCTCTCTCTAAAACAGCAGGAAAATCAGCCTTCAGCTGCAGGAATAACCTACAGACAGATATTCTTTTTTTGTATAGAACAAACAAACTGAAATAGTTTATATATCAATGAATATTCTAACGACTAAAGTTACAAGAGAATGCAAAGGGTTTCCCAAACTGAAACTATATGTTTTGGTGATTAACAACTAAAAAAAAAAAAATATGGATGATAATGCTTCTCGCAATAAAAAGAAAAGACCACGACAAGGAAACTGTGAAAGTTGACCGTATTTACTTTTACATCGACCTTCCCACAACTTAAGACATTCAGGCAATAATAAAGAAGAGGTTTGTTTCCTGCTTTCCCTGTTTTCATAGTGATTTGGAGCCGGGAAGTGATTCCCTTCCGATCGTTAGAGAACCTCCCGTGTGATGTTTGTAGCAAATGGGTAAATGGACGCTTGATCGGTCGTCGCGCGGCGCTTGTAAACAACACATCAAAGTAACCTATTTGAGCCGGACCCATACTTTAATGAAAACTACCTCTCCCCGTACACTCGCGCACGCTGTTGTGTGCGTGTGTGTGTATTATATATATATATATATATATATATAGTATATATATATAGTATATATATACACATACATATACATATACTATACATACTAGACATATACATATACATATACATATACCTATACATATACATATACATATACATAATAATATATGCGTATATGTGTATATACATATATATATATATATATATATATATATAATATATATATATATATATATATGATATAGCCATACATACATACATACTATATTACGTACGCACAACAGCGCGGTGTGTATGGGGAGAGATAGTTTTCATTAAAGTACGGGTCCCCCTCAAATACACACACATGCACACACATACACACACACATTATATATATTTATTTATATTATATATATATATATATATATATATATATATATATATATATATATACTATATATATATATATATATATATATATATATATATATATATATGTATATGTATATATAAGGGAAAATGTTAACTGATGTCTCTAAAATAAAATTTGCTTGATAATGGTTTATTATATGTGAAAGTATCTTATATGAAAGAGGAGAGAAAATCTCCATTTCAAAACCATTATGAAGTAAAGAATTATAGATTTTTCAGGAAGTAAGATAAGCATCGCCGTTTTCACTGGGTTCAAGAAACACTTGACCCATGAGTCGGGGTTACGTGGGGTCACAAGCGCTGGGTTCTAGTCACGCAACTAATCATGTGCTGTCTATTAGTTTTGCATTGACCTCTTTCGATCCTGTGCCCTGTTTGCTGAAATACTGGCTCTAGAACCGGGTATAATAGCATTGTAATTTTTTAAATATATTTATTATATGGGGGCGGGCGGTTGTGGATATCTTGTTCTAAACAAGTATGAACATATTTTTGTACACTTGTGAGTGAACGTACCTGTGGCAGTATACATTAGAATTTTTTGCAGTATGCGTGTGTGAGCAAGCCATTGTGCAGAGAGTGACTCATCAGCTGCGGATGGAATTAGGTTCAGCGCTGTTATGATGAGTGTGTAATAGCGATAAGTGCGTATAAGGAAAACTGAATCAAAGTCTCAGAATCTTTATTAAATCTGAGTGATTTCTCTTGATACCCGAGACAGTCATTTATACCAATTTAATTTCCGCTGATAGCACTAATAAGTCCCCCATGTTACAATAAGCGCCCGGCTGGCCTTTTATACAATGTCTAACCCCCGACCAGTGATTAGAGGTGTAGCTGATGTTTTGCCTTCGGAAATTCTACGGACACCTTGGTCTGACCAGATGACTATCTGGTAATTTCATCTCATCTTTTTATGGGAGTTAACTTGCGTTAACGACAGACCAAGAAATTGCTAGCCGTAATAAACTCTCTCTCTCTCTCTCTCTCTCTCTCTCTCTCTCTCTCTCTCTCTCTCACCTAGAGTTTTCATATCGAGCATTCTCAGTATGAAAAGTTTATGTGCTGTATTTTAAACACTAGGGATATTTTAGATTTACTTTACTCGTCTTCGAAATGTTCCAGGTTATATTTGCCTTTCAGCCTTGAATGTCTGTCATACACACACACACACACACACACACACACACACACACACACACATATATATATATATATAATATATATATATAATTATATATATTATATTATATATATATATATATATAGTATATACTTACGTGAGTACACACGGGTAATTACTTTAATTAATTACTTACTGGATTTACTTGCCTTGTACTTTACCGTGGACACACGTAACATGCCAATAAAGGCAGAAAATGCAGTAAGTTCTAGAATTACTAATGGATAGAATGTCACCTGTTTAAAACTTACTCGGTGCAAGAATATATATCTTATTGAACACTCTTAAAGTAAATTACTCAAAATTACTAAAATAACTCTAAACAAATAAATAAATGAAAATCCCAGATAGACTTAACAGCTACTCAAAATACTGATTCTAGATTTACTGAATGCATTTGAGATACAAGTATTCACACAAGAGATCTGAATCCCTTCTAAGGACTTCTTGCAATAGCTGATTTTCAGTGAATGTTGGATGCTGGTAATATACCATGCTGCTGCAGAAGGGCTTCGAGGCTGACATACATGATAGGCTATGCTTATATTGCAGGGCACAATTGCAATACACTTGATCAAATGTGCACTTCTCTAACGACTTAGGACGACTTGTACCCCGGGTTGCTTGTGTCCCTTATGGAACCAAGTGACTTACCAGGTACAAAGGGGACAGGGTGCACGAGCGTGGTGTTGCTTGTATGCAGATTCAGTGGGGGCTGAGACATGGCCGTGCATTGGCGGGAGATGATTTCCATCATCTTCAGCTTGGTGCGGGCTGAGATGCCCCAAGGCCTGAGAAGTCTTCATAGGATTACAGGTCTTAGAGTAAGAATATCTAAAAGTAAGTTTAGCTTGCAGATTACACCCCCATGACTCACTGACACCTGTTTCTTGTCTAATCCTGCTTCTCAAAATATCTCCACTCCTCTTCTGTAGCTTCATTAAAGTATGGGCCCTGTGCTAACAGACTGGAGAGGTGTGAACAGCATATTTTTTAGATAGTTCTCCCCTTTTAAGTAGCCATTCACTCCCTTTTGGGTGTGAAAGCATATACTAAACAAGCTGTTCACCTCGGCTACGTTACTTCCTTCCCCTGAATAGGTCTAACCCCTGCAATGTAGCTGACTTGAGTGACCTATCTAACTGCGGGGACAGCAATATGAACCTATAACTTATATACTAGAGACAATCCTAACACTGCACAAAAGGTATCTATGGATATTTACTGGCTGTCTCTGACAACACTGAATTTTCATTCTTAGGCAAGTTTTACCCTTAGAATTGTATCTTGTTATTGACATGATCAATTATGACACTGCCATAGCACCAACTTAAGTTACAATGATCCAGCTAAAATTTAATATCACCAATTACACAATTTCTTAGGCTAGAGTATACACAGACATGTTAGGCATTAAGTAACCTGAAGGGTTAATGGCTTCAACTTATTTGACATTGATCGTAGTGGACAAGGTGTTTAATCATGATACTATTAACAGAATTAGTTTAATTATACTTACTTAATTATATCTTACTAAGTACAAGGTCTTGCCTAGGGTATTGATATAAAGTTACTTAAGCAGAGATCACTCCGACTACCTACTCTGGGTAGGTGTCAGATCACTCTTTGGTGGAAAAGCCACTATGCCCAAGTGACACGAGTGCCAAGGAAAGCTTGTGGCTCGAATTTGGCTAACTGGATCTCTTCCGCCCCTTCTTCTTCCTCAGGGTTCCTTCAAGGCCTGTCTACAACAGTCCTGAGAAGTGATGAAGCCACCGACTCTTGGGAAAGGCCAGAAGTACTGTCAGGAGCAGAGCCATGGGTGACCCTAGAGGTTACTGGAAGGCTCTCCACTCCGGCTGATGTGACAACCAAAATAGGGGCAGTCACATTATCTGCATCCCAGCAGGTCAGTTCTTGGTCAAACAGAAAGGGTGTAGCCATTAGGCCCATCTGAGTTTCATCCTCAGCAGAGCATGGATGATGAATCGTTGAGTGCTGGAGGCTCACAATTAGCGATGATCATTTCCCTGGAATATGATGAATCTCCTGTAGGAGGTTCCAGGACAAGATCTGGCACTGCCAGCGGCTCCAAATTAAGGCCAGGCACAGGGCTTAATGCAATAGAGGCTCAATGTCCGAGATTGACAGAGCGAGGCGCTGCTCAGGGCTCTTAAATGGCACTAGCTGAGATTCGTGGTCAGGTAAACCGAGAAGGTACCCAGGGGTGCAACACCCCTTGGTGTGCCTGAGTTAGACTGAGAAAGAGATTCCTGTCTCAGGTGGAAGTCGGAGCCTCTTGAAGTAATTCTAGTTGTAGTTTCCACTGCGCATGACTTGGTAGGACAACGGTATTGGGATTTTCCAACGTCCTTTTGCGAGGAGGGAGGACTTCTTTGGTGACCGTTGTTTCATGAGGAGGGAAGACTGGGCCTGGATTTTCATGGAGAGTGCCCCTTCCATTGACCACTTCGGTGAGCGGAAGGTATGTCTTCTGACAGCAGCACACCTGTCAAGGTGATCTTCCAGTTGAGAAGCCTCCTTGGTGGAGGTAACTAGGCAATGAAGGACATTGTGGGATGACATCCCCAGGGAAGGTCTTGTCCTAACAGAAACTCTACTCTGTGCCTAATTTTACTCACCACCCCATTGCAGTGAGGTTGCATGCCCCTAGGTGTCGTGACTTGGAGTTTGACTGAGGGTCTGGAATGGTTTTCTACCCAAGTCATCGTCCACCGAGTCTTCTCGTTTACAATAGTACTGGCTGGCATGCAGGCCCGGTCAATCAGACAGATTTCTGCTGCTGTGTCTACTGTGATCGGCAGGTCCACTGACAGGCTAGAGCCATCAAAGGGTGCCACTGAGATGAACTAAGTTTCCACCCTCTTAGGGTGAGAAATATCAGATGGGCAGGCCACAGTGGATGTGGCACTGATAAGGTTGACATGCTTGGCAGAAGTGACATGCTTTGGGCAAGCATGATATCTGGCATTATAGCTTCTAGAAGCACTGCAGTCTCCGCAGGGGACATTTGGATGGGCTTGTTTACCTATGGTGACTGTTGGTGGAGAGGATTGATCGGAGGCTGACGAAGAGTTCTTGGTATCCTTTGGATGGTTCCTTGCTAGCTCCCTTTTTAAAGCAGCACTCAGATTCTGAGTGTCTGACTTTATGGCAGTAGCTGTATGTTGGAGATTTTGTAGGGAGTCCATTCTTTGGGCGAGCTGATCCTGAAAGATGTCTGGGTGGCACTATGTGCTGTTGAGATGTGCTGTGACATGGGTTAAAGGTCTCCCAATTGTCAGCCATATGACAGCCCACAGTGAGTGTCTTTGACTACTGGTCATTCATTGAGGTGCACAGCTGATCACTTCAATGGATCTGGCTTGTATTGTGCTATTGACGTCACACAGAAGAATACATGGCAACACGCACTACTTTGTTCAATTTTATGAAGCAAGAAAATGAAACACTTAATTTCTCTTATGAAATTATTTATGTTTTTATGGAAATGCAAGTTATAAATTTAATACACAGAGAATGCAATTACATTCTATAGACTTACAAATTCATCCCCGGCGAGATAGCAAAACAATAAATTCCTAACTGATCAGATGAGAATTCAAACGCTACGCTGCTATCCACTTACTTATATATTCCTTATTTTTAAATTTTAAAATATAACACACTCTTATTTCATGCTTTCCCTACCTAACTTTGTTGCAGGGAATAAAATTGATTCAATTGTTCAATTACAATTAATTTTAGCAATTCCAACTTCATTTTGCCTCTGTAGACTAGATAGTAAATTTAATTCGATATTATTTACAGAGATCCTGGCAAGATCACCACTCTTACATGTGCACACACGGTTAATTTCTTTAATTAATTACTTATTGGATTAATTTGCCTTGCACTTACCGTGGACACAAGTAACACGACAAATTAAGCAGAAAAAACAGTAAATACTTGAATTACTAATGAATAGAAGGTTACTAATTTAAAACTTAATACTGGTATACAAAATTTATTGAAGCAAAGTAAATTACTCAAAATAGTTCTAAACAAATAAATAAATGAAAATCCCAGATGGAGTTAACAGCAACTCAAAATAATGATTCTAGGTTTACTGAATGCATTTGAGATACAAATATTCACACTTCATATCTGAGTCTCTTCTAAGGACTTCATGCAATTGTTGATTTTCAATGAACATTGAATACTAGTAATATACCCTAATACTGCAAAAGGTCTTCTATGGAATAGGGAGTAACAGGGCTTCCAGGCTGACATAGATGATCGGCTATGCTTATATTGCAGGGCGCAATTGCAGTACAGTTGATTTAATTGGCCTTCCTGTAGCAACTAAGGGTGACTTGTAATATATGTTTGTAATAGCTGCAGTGGCCTATTAACTTCCTGAATTCTTCACACATTTTAGCTATGCTTGTCACTACAAAGCCTTAAATCTAAAGTGAATGCACTGGGGTGTCCGTGACTTCGTTGGTTTGGGGATACTGGTTTGATTTCCGCTCCCGAATATCGCAATTGCTTCATTTATCTTGCACTTGGATCCAAGGCTTTGCAGTGACAAACGTATCCAAAACGTGTGAAGAATTCGAGAAACTGGGAAGGCATTGTGGCGGTTTTATATATATATATATATATATATATATATATATATATATATATATTATATATATGATGTATATATATATATATATATTATATGTATATATTATATATATCATATATATCAGTAGAAGGATCCACAGTAATATTCTTGTTTATCCAGACGAAATATATTTGTGGAAATATTTACAAAGATTATAGCTTTCTTCCATCTTTCTGTGGTCTTGATCGCTAACTAAATATGATTTTTAGTTATACATACATGCATATATATATATATATATATATATATATATATATATATATATATATATATATATTATATATATATATATATATATATTATATATATATATATATATATCACATATGTTATATGTATATATGTATATATATATATACTATATTTAATAATATATATATATATATATAATATATATAATATATTATATATATATATATATATATATATATATATATAGTTTTTGTGTGTGTGTGTGTGTGTGTGTTTGTGTAGACTGTTAGATGTGCACTAGTATAAAGATTTATGTTGAGGGGTCTTTCGTAGAATTCTGTTTCCTTTTACTTTATGAAAAAAATAGGTCTTTATTTCTACCTTTTACTTAAAATTTTCATCCCGCCCCCCCACCCCCATTTTTACTTCTGGTTACATAAGTGGTGTAGATGATTCCTCGACCTAAAATCTCGAAGTAGAGGAGAAGCCAAAGGTCAAAATGTTTCTCGGATTGAGTCTTAGGTCATGTGTCAGTCACCGACTTCAGGCGTTAATGACCGTTTTCAAAGAATCCTCAATGGCCTTAAATGACTCGACACTTCTCTGCACGTGTGTGTGTGTGTGTGTGTGTGAGTACGTGTGTGCGTCTCATTTTTAATTTGGCGGAGTATTAGTACCACTCTTTGCTCGCAACCAAGGGGACCGTACTCGAATCTCGAAACCGAGGAAGAAAGTTACGGTACAGACTCATTACCTTTGGAGTCCTCTATGGCCCTTTTGACCGTTAAACCTTAAGATAAAAAACGGGAAGGTTTCGACAAGGTAATACCCACCCCACCCAAGTGTAACCGTTCATAATTAATCTCTCTCTCTCTCTCTCTCTCTCTCTCTCTCTCTCTCTCTCTCTCTCTCTCTCTCAAATGCAACTCATGCGCTTCACGAATCCCGCGACGAAGTGAAAGGAAGATTTGTCCTGATCATCGACATCTGTGAAAGGACTATGTAATGGGGTAGCTGATAACGATACCTTGGATGATAATCACGTCATTCTTATAGTAATTTCCCTCCAATAACATCAGTTAACATGGCATTGGTAACTGTCATTTGGTAAAAAATTCTTTGCTCCTGGTTGCTAATGGTATACATTGGGTAGGAGTCAGGGTTGATGAAGTATTTTCCTTTTTGAAAATACTTTCCATTGGATCTCTTGTCTGCGTACAGTTACCTTCATTAAGCTATCGATGACACAAGAAACTGCCTCGGCTATTGTTATTGAAATCTGGATGTTAAGAATGGCGTTCGTAGTTGCGGTAGAAATTGATTCTTTTGCTGCCTAATGGAGAACTTGCTTAGAAGGTGGATTTTATTTCTTTAATTTTGGATTAAATGGCACAATTTTTTTTTATTGTATATTTCCAATGGCAGATGACAGAGGTAATTCATAAATTCGTTGAACTGAATAATGAGTAAATTTGGTAGACATTGGTCTTCCGTAAGATATTTATTTAACTTTATTCTCTCTTTCCCCAAGATTGGTTTCTAGTAACTCCCACGTGATTTTAAGCCATAAGAAGAGGAATATATAAACTTACTATAGCAAGCGCCTAGGGTTCTAATGGATTTTGCGTGCAATGATGCATATTTAAGGCTGTACTGTCAGTGTCAGGATAAATAGAGTTCGTTCAGTTATCGTGAATAGTATACCTATCTATCTATCTATCTATATCTATCTATCTATCTATCTATCTATATATATATATATATATATATATATATATATATATATATATATATATATATATATATATGTATATATATATATATATATATATATATATATATATATATAATTATTGCGTAACTATATCTTTACATTCATTTAGTCTCTCGTTATATGAAGGTCGGAAATCAGAAAATATTAATGTTTGCTTTCCCTGTCCTTCATTTCTTAAAAGGAATTATTATATCTATTGACTCATTGGGGCTGAAAAAATTTCTTAATTATCCTTTTTCCAGATAAGAAAAATATTGAGCTTCAATTCTGCATCTGTGAATTGGGTGGTATTTAAGACATTTGTCAGGCGCCTTTTCAGAGGATAAAAGCTACACGATTCTTGAAAAAAAAAATAAAAAACACCCACAAACACAAGAAGGATAGAGTGAAAAACATAATCTGCTAAAAAGAGTATACAAGCTTCCACAAAGCACATGACTTAAAGATAAGGAGCACACGAAGATTGAGGTGATAGTTCAGTAACCTAATGAGATCAGCCTCTCAGCAATATTTAATATACCTGAGTGACACTGAAAACTGATTACCAGAAATACTGGCTTTCTGAATGATTAAATATTAAGTTATTAAAATGTTTTTTATATATACTATATTGTCTTAATTGATTTGTTTTGTAATAGCCTGTGTAAGTATTTGAACAGATTTTGTTTTTGTATTTATCATTTTTTTTATTCATACACTTTCAGGAATCCAGTACGAATTTCTTTTTCTATGCTTTTCTTTTTATTCATTTTTTAATCTTTGAAAAGGGAAAGTTCCCGAAATGTTGGCAAATAATAAAGAAAGAAGAGATATATTGGAGTTCCAAAATGTTTGAAAAATTGTAGAATGTTTATTTTCCGCTGAAGGTCAATAGTAATTTAGGTACTCGTCGAGTGTGGAAGAGAGAGAGAGAGAGAGAGAGAGAGAGAGAGAGAGAGAGTAGAAAACATGCCGGTTTTAAGGCGCTGGAATTCTAATGGAAAGCCTTTTGACAGAATATGCAGTGAATATTCCAAAACTTTTGCAGTTTTCCATGAACTGGAAAAGTTTCGTGTTCTTGTTAGTCCCTAATTAAGGGTTCGCCTGAAGATTCCTCAAGGTCCTTGGCCGGCTTCTCCGCCAGGAAGTGAGGTGTACATCCTTCCAGAAGAGCGACTTTTATTTCTTTATAGTTCCCTCGAATGTAAAATTCTTGCCCCAAAGCATAACTTCATTATGCAGTTTTCATTTTTTTTTTTTTTTTCTTTTTACTACGCCTTTTTCCTTTAGAGCAGATGACTCCAGAGCAGTAACCTTTAGGTGCTAGGCCACCACGGACTAAGTCCCAGATGCTAAATATGTTTCTTATGTCAACGAAGGCGCACTGATTTTTCAAGAACCTTCCTTCCCTCAGCGCCCTGTATACTCCCTAGCTGGACTCTTATCTTGGTTGCGATACTGTTGCGGCAAAGTCTTTAACTATTGGGCCACCAAATCGTGTTTAATTAAATGTTTTTATTTCAGTTTCATGTAACATCTAGAAGTTATAAGAACTTGATTGAGAACAGTAATTTGATAATAGGCGCGAAACAGTTTTATCCCAGGGATTGCATTTTTAATATCTTGTTTATTGTATGTTTTTAAACTTTCCCGGATTGTATTGTATATCTTATACTGTAAACGTGACAAATAATGAATGAAAAGAATACTGAATAAGCAGACTGTTCATTTTCTTTTTGAATATATTCATTCACCGTCACACATTATTTGAAGTTGTTATGACTGTTCTTTAAAGTGTCCGGTAACGACTACGAAAATAAGAAAAAACAATCTCGTTCAAGTGAAACGAGAATTTTCGATTTTTTTCCCCCGGTTTGTTCATTTATTTTTCAAGCATTTTTTGAAGCGTCCGTGATGTAACGGTTACGAAAAAGTAATAGGAAAAGATATTGTAAATGGGAAGTGGTATAGCGTGTGCCCTTTTTAAAAAATAAATGGCTGTCATTTCTCCGTACAGGTCTTTGCCTAATGGCTTTCCACACGAAATGGTTACGTGACGCACACGCTAGATTTTACTCCAGGGAAAGTAATAAACGAATAGGGCACCCTTCTTACTTTGTGTTAGGTAGAGCCCCCACCTCTCTCTCTTCTCTCTCTCTCTCTCTCTCTCTCAACCATTAACTCCATTTCACTTCTCATCCGCTGACAGTTTTTTCTATTATTGCTTTTATATGTGTATTTGATTTAATTTTGTATGTCTTACATCTCACGTCGTTGTTTTATTCCTTCCCGTCATTCTCTAATCACAATTGCTTTGAGAGAGAGAGAGAGAGAGAGAGAGAGAGAGAGAGAGAGAGAGAGAGAGAGAGAGAGAGAGATATGGTTGAAGAATGAAAAGAGTCAATACTTGTTCATATTTTTTTCCATATAGTGGATTGGAACCCTGCATATCGCAGCATATAATTGGATCCCCTCCCTCGTTAATTAATGAAGTGTTTTGCATCAACACATACTACCTGGGCTTTCTCCTCTACTTGCTTTATTGTTACGAACCCAAAACAAACCATATTTTTACATAACTAGCTTTGAGAATAATCGAAAACGTTTTTTACGTTTGTATTCTCTGTATTATTTTTGTCTGAAATATGGACATCCATTTATTTAAGACACTAATATTCAAAGTTTTTTAAAGAAATGAATATAAAAAACGTTCAACGTTGATGACCAACGTTTGTGCGATGCCAATTCAGTTAATCATAAGTTATACTGCATATATTTTTAAGTGTGCGTTGCCTTTGGGTGTGTGAGTAAATCATGTGTATGTGTAATTGTCTGCATGTGTTACAAAATGGATATCTACAACTTTTGGGTTTTATGTTTTTTAGTTGCATTCAGTGCTGGAGTTTCCGTGATCATTTAATTATCACAAAATTTGTATAATGTCATCAAGTTCAGCTCTCCTCGGATGTCGATGATCGTTCATGTTATATTTCATTTTTAAAAAAAGACCATTATTGCTTCAGTGCGCCTCTCTCTCTCTCTCTCTCTCTCTCTCTCTCTCTCTCTCTCTCTCTCTCTCTCTCTCTATTTTAACTTTACCCCTTTCTGAGACTAGTTCATTAAACTCCGCCAGAAACTTTTATACTTCTCCGTCTTTTATATGTCAAACTTTTTGCTTGGTTATTTTACATAAAGCAGCTTTTCTCCACCTTACCCCCTCCCCCTACCCATATCTCGCCCAGTTTGTTTGGTTTTATACTTTCAGCCCTGCTGCTTTTGTCTTTTAATTTTCCCTTCAAAGGCAGACACCACTTTTGTTAATCTTAGTCCCTAACTCATCCTGTGCGCGGTCGTGTTAAAAAGGTGGATTATTACTTACTGCTTTATCTGTTACTTTTTGTTGCCAGATCATTTTCCTCCTTTCAAACTATGAAGCCAAACCATAAGGTCTGGGGATTGTTTGCGTGGGAGGCTTTTCAAGTTCTCCTCCGGTGAAATTCTCGCTCCATAATAGATGCAAAATGGCATTTCCATCCCAAAGACACTTCTTTTATGACGTCTGTTCTGTGCGTTATACTAATGACGTCAGAGCTAAACATTGTGCTTGTTAGGACGGGTTTTGTTGATGTGTAATGGTGCGAGGGGAGAGGGGGGTGGGGGAGAGGAAGGATGGTAATAGAAATGCAGTATTAAAATCGTAATGTATTCTGATGTGAAAAAAAAAACTTACTGAAAGAGTTGTTTTACAAGCATTTTATGCTACTAAAAGATGAAATAATATCCTTAAGGATATAGTAGTGAATAGTAAAAAAAAAAGGGGGGCAAAAGATTGATTGGAAAATATGAAACTGTAAGTTTCTAAAGAGATAGACAAAGTCGTATATCAAGATGATAGAAATCGAAGGGTTTTTAAGAAGTAGGTCATGAGGAGCGTCATGAAAAGAATCGGAATGTTTAATTGAAAGACCTCATCTCATCATGAGGGCCTGCGGGAGAGGCTGCGCATTTTATGGATAGAGGAATTGGAAATGTGTGGAAATGTGCGAGATTCTAAAATTACTGGTAAAAAGCAATCTGATGATTTTATGAAAACGAAATTAGATCAAATTAAAAGTTGATAGAAGTGTATAAATGAATGTTCTAAAATACGGGCAGATATTACGTAAAAAATATCATTGGGAAAATGTCATTAAGACGAAGATCGAAGATAAACAGTGAAAAAAGGTGGAAAAGAAAATGAGATGAAGAGGCAGGTAGAGGGAAGCAAAAAATTCATATGGGATGAGAACTAGAATTAAAAAAGAAAGGAGAAACGAGGGTCAGGAGGAAGAGACGTGAAAAAGAGGAAAGGGGAATATGTTGTTTTGAAACTGATTCAAAAAGGCAAGATCTAAAGACAAGATCTAAACAAAGATGGGGAGAAAAAGGAAATGAAGAAATTAAAAGCGAAGAAGGTTTACAGAAGGATAAAGGTATAAAAATAATAAATGTTAATGGAGACAAAATGTAAGATGAAATTGCAAAATAGATACTTACGCTTTTATGCAATTCAGATGTTTAATTGTGCGAAATATATATATATATATATATATATATATATATATATATATATATATATAAATATATATATATATATATAATATATATCTAATAAAAGGAGCCCATAAAAAACACCAAAATATAGAGAAAAAAGTACTATATTTCAGAGACTGCTGTCTCCCTCTTCAGGTAGATGAATGAGAAAAGTTTACAGAAAAGGTGGTATTTATACCAAGAGGTCCATCCACAAACAAGCCATTTTAAGTCACCCCGCTGATAATCTTCCTTTAATCTTCTTAAGGGTTGGTTGAATGAAGACGTTGTCGATCGTGTCCGAAATCCATGCTCCTTTTGAGATGTTCATTACCTGCTCTCTTTATTAAGGCCGATTCCATCATTTGACTCTTGTACCGGCAGTTGCTGCTATAAATTACACGTGACAAATTCCAGTTTATTCTATGGTTATGTTCATTTCAACCATATAAATGAAACATAACCATAGAATAAACCATAGAATAAACTGGAATTTGTCACGTGTAATTTATAGCAGCAAACTGCCGCCGGTACAAGAGTCAAATGATGGAATCGGCCTTAATAAAAGAGAGGCAGGTAATGAACATCTCAAAAGGAGCATGGATTTCGGACACGATCGACAACGTCTTCATTCAACCAACCCTTAAGAAGATTAAAGGAAGATTATCAGCGGTGGGGTGATTTAAAATGGCTTGTTTGTGGATGGACCTCTTGGTATAAATACCACCTTTTCTGTAAACTTTTCTCATTCATCTACCTGAAGAGGGAGACAGCAGTCTCTGAAATATAGTACTTTTTCTCTATATTTTGGTGTTTTTATGGGCTCCTTTTATTAGATGGAATTCTGTTGTTACAGAACATTTTTACCAGTCATATATATATATATATATATATATATATATATATATATATATATATATATATATATATATATATATATATACACACATACACACACACACACACACACACACATATATATATATATATATATATATATTATATATATATATATATATATATATATATTACATGTTTGTAATATATATATATATATATATATATATATATATATATATGTATATATATATATATATATATATATATATATATATATATATATATATATATATATAAAGGATAAAGGTATAAAAACATAAATGTTAATGGAGACAAAATGTAAGATGAAGCTGCAAAATAGATACTTATGCTTTTATGCAATTAAGATGTGTGTGTATGTATATACATATATTCTGTGTGTATGCGTGTGTATGTTATGTTGATTGACCTGACTGAGTGGTACGGGTCTAGGCTCACGTTTGCAAGTGGTTTGCTCAGTGGAGCAGCCTCCGTTTCTAGGACTGACGAAATTCTTTCAACGTGTTCCGTTTTATCTTAGGTACCTGGCATTTAGTCGACTATGGTGAGTTGCCATTAGGGGGTATTACGATTTTAACTTAAAACTCATTCCAAATGAGGGTAGGTATGCCAAGATGATATTCATTTGACAGCTTTGGTCAATGATGTGAGAATTTGTTCTTTTCAGTTTTCTGGTCTTTAAGAATGCATTTATTGAAAAAGAAACCCACAAATTCAATTTGTAACTTGTTTACTTCTAAGTATTTACATTTAGTTTTACTCCACACTCGAGTACTTTCAGGCCCTTCTGTGGCCCATTCTCAAGAGATGTTTGGGATGTTAGCCTAGGTCAAGGCCCAGCAGTCTTCTGGAACTTCTTCTCGTTGTGCTGTCATTTATGCGATGGCTGTTCTGGTTTTCTTGAGAGTTGCCAATCCCCTCTTGTCGCTCTGATATCCTGAGCTGATGGTCAATGGGATTCACCCTTGTGGTAAGGGTGTGGTCACCGAAAGTCTGTTGGGCAGGAAACCTAATCTCCAGGTCAGCAGGGTTAATCTTAGCTTCTTTTAATATCAAAGCTCGGCTTATGGGATCTTCTGAGGTAAAACCTTTGTTTCCTTCAATTACTTTAATCTCTCTGATAAGTGCACCTTCTACTACCCTCCTGTGACTAATTTTGTTGCTTTTGTATATAAGCCTACTGTTTTTGAAATCCATCCTATGGTCATTTTCCCAACATTTATTGTCTAAAACAGAAACAGTAATTACCTGTAACTCACATGGTTGCTGCAGATGCTTTTTAATTAATGACAAATAAAAGTATTAATTATTGTATGTGCCTAAAATGGTAGGTAAATACATTTCATAATGTTTGTTAAACAATAAAAATTATTTAGTTAAAAGTTCACGCTGATGACGCCCATTCTTAATTAAGGCTGTGCCGTCTGTAAAATTTGAAAGCTGGATATATTATGGAATACACAATAATATATTATCATCAGCTAAGTAAATAACTTCCGATCACTGCATGCCCATCCGACGGCCATACACATGTGACGTATATCGCCAACGGGACCGAGGATACCTTACAGTTCATAGAGAGGACTTTAATATCGAGCGGCTTTGCCGTAACCATAGAAAACGGAAATTCTAATCAGGGTAACTTTTGAAGAATTCTGAAGTATCATTTTAAGAAGTATACATTCTACACTATAGTATATCCTTGTGTTTAATTTGCACATAATTTTTCTGTATATTACAGTGAATCACCCTGTCGTGTTTTACCCTTGAGTGTTCTTTTATATCATGGATACTAAATTATACATTGGGAGGAAAATTCGAAATGCATAATAAATGAAAAGAGATGAATTTCATGAAGTATAGCTATCGGATATTTATGTGTTTGACTGTTTGAAAAACTGACTTTTCTTTGTTAGTTAGGGACATTACTGTAAAGTGGAATGAATTATTCGTAGTTACTTGTTTCTAATTATGATTTAGATAACAATCATTTATGATATTTTCAGCACTAGTAAATTAACCATGGAATTTTTAATGCTACTTAAAGGAAACTGCTGTTGAAAAGGTTTCTTTAATATGCTGCCTATTATCGGTAATATGTTATTTAGAAAACGTTTCTTTCTTTGTCCGCCCATACGTAAGAAGAAGAAGTTCAATTTCATGGTCTTTTTTTTTTTTTTTTTTTTTATCTTCCTTAGTAAGAGAAATTATGATTTCCCCGCGTTTTTCATTATCTCTCAGTAAGAGAGAGAGAAATTCCTCTCATATTTTCCTTACTCCTTTGTAGAAAGAAGGCAAGTTTTTCTTAGGATTTTCTTCCTCCTTAGTAAGAAGAGACAAGAAGGGTCGTTTTTCTCAAATTTTACTTTGCTTCTCATGAGGTAAGGGTCGTTTCTCCTCAAGAGAAGGGTAGTGTTTCTCAGTTTTTCCTCTCTTCCCATTACGAAGTAAGGATTATTGTATCTTAAGTCATTTCTTTGCCTCACTACACAAGAGGAGTAGTTTTCTCTGAAGCTTTTTCGTGCCTCTGTGGTATTTTGCTTCC
>NC_061108.1:49663042-49675542 GCF_015104395.2 Macrobrachium nipponense
AAGATGGAAATTAGAGAGAGAGAGAGAGAGAGAGAGAGAGAGAGAGAGAGAGAGCAAGAGGAAATGAGGGTAAAGAGAGAGAGCAAGATGGAAATGAGGGTAAAAAGAGAGAGAGAGAGCAAGATGGAATTGAGGGTAAAAAGAGAGAGAGCAAGATGGAAATGAGGGTAAAAGAGAGAGAGCAAGATGGAAATGAGGGTAAAGAGAGAGAGAGAGAGAGAGAGAGCAAGATGGAAATGAGGGTAAAGAGAGAGAGTAGTGGATGGAAAGAGGGAGAGAGAGAGAGAGCAAGATGGAAATGAGGTAAAGAGATAGAGAGAGAGATATAGAGAGAGGAGAGAGGAAAGGGAAAAAAGAGCAAGATGGAAATGAGGGTAAAGAGAGAGAGAGCTAGATGGAAATGAGGGTAAAGAGAGAGAGAGAGAGCAAGATGGAAATGAGGGTAAAGAGAGAGAGAGAGCCATTCTGAGTAGTCTACGGAGTTGAGGAAGGTCCGTCTGGTGATGAATGAGTGTAATCTATATTTGTGGGGATTGCAGTGAGACTGTGAAGTCGTTTACGAACCGAAAAGCAGAATCAGTAAATAGTTTGGGTTTGGGCTAATCTCCTGTTTATGGGGAGATCAAGTTTTTAACTCCTCTCCCTCAACCTTCACTCTTCCCCTTACGTCACGAAGTTAAAAACATTAAAGACTTCCACTAATCAACCTGGTTAAGGGATGGGGAATGAGAAATGTGTTTATCTGCGTTAACTTGAAACATTGAAATGAAATTTTAGTCATTATTGTCGGATTTACATACTTTTGGAAAGTCATTGTCCCTTAAATTTTAGATGTGAAATTTTAATGAACACTGGGATTTTCTTAATTTTTTTCATAGTCTTAGTTCTTTAATTCAATATTGAGAAAATGTCATACTTTAAAAATAGAGTTTCAAAACTTACCGGCAATTTTCAGGATTTTTAGTATTCAGTGTTGAAAATCTATAAAACTAATTATGACCTTTTGTACATATTGGCGAATTTTTCATTCGATTTTTGGCGAGGTAAAAAAAAATCATTTATTTTTCGGGCTTCAGATCTGGTGACAGAAGCAGAAAAAAAGAAATCATCCCCGTCTGCTGAAGACCCTTCTACTCGTCAAGTGGTTTTTTTGTTTTTTGTTTTAGAATCTTCTTCTAATGTTGTATACCTCTAAATTCTCCCACGAATGTTTGTAAAATTCAAGAGCCACTGCTCAAGACTTATTTTATGAAATTAATAACGAATTTTGCTGTATGAATGTCATACAGATCTTTTCTTACAATTTTGTGTTAGCGCTTCTTTGTTGGCATTGTCTCTAATTCAAATGCACGTTTTATACAAAAACAATAATACTGAGAAAGAAGGCTGTGATACCTTTTCATTTCATGAGGCAATTCTTTTTTCTTTTTTTTTTCAAATATTTCAATCCTTCGGAGGTTGCATAAGAAATTATTCAGCAGGTTTTTTGTTTTGATGTTTACAGCTTTTTATGCTATCGTTAAATGCAACCCTGCTATGAAATACACCATTCCCCTCAAGATAAAGAACCTATAGATGTAGTGAACAGAGAAACGACCACTTTAGCTTGTTATCAATGGAGGCCATAACTATAAAAAGGCTATTTCTCGAAAATGACTCAAGTGGAGAAGCAGTATTCGAAGGAACATGATCCATTCGGTAAAATGTGAATGGAGACATAAAAGAAGTCTCTCTCTCTCTCTCTCTCTCTCTCTCTCTCTCTCTCTCTCTCTCTCTCTCTCTCTCTCTCTGATTTCACTTATATTATCCTGTTTTAGGAGAGTTCATTGTTCTTTAAAAACATTGCTTCCCGGGGCTATTGTAGTTGATTAACAAGATTTATCTATCAAATGCACTTAATATTGTGCAAACTCCGGCAAACACATACACACACACATCACACACACACACACACACACACACAACTATACTATATATATATATATATATATATATATATATATATATATATATATATATATATATATATGTATATATATATATATGTAATATATATATATATATATATATATATATATATATATATATATATATGTATATATATGTGTATATATATATATATATATATATACACACACACACACACACCACAAAAACACACACTATATATATATATATATATATATATATATATAATATATATATATTTGTGACCTTTTACCCAAATGCAATCTCCCCTTTCATGTGCCATTTTTTTGTTTTGTTTCCCCTGTTGTTCTTGCTGACTTTTTCACATGATAATCTCGAGGAGAAATAAACCAAAAACAAGGACTGAGAGAGAGAGAGAGAGAGAGAGAGAGAGAGAGAGAGAACATTTTTGCATCATTTTCCTACTAAATGGTTACGGTACATGAACCAATGTGCATGTCTTACATCCGCCATCCCCCAATTATTGTTATGGTGTATTCGCATCGTTTTAGGATCTATAATTGTGTCAATTAGGTAATTTTTAGATCAACTTAATTACAGACGATAATGGCTTCACTTTTTATGGCATTCACCATTCGCAAACTTGCACGCGTTTTCCAACTTTACCTTTACTGCCACTGCATCTGTAACGACCCTATGAAGGTGTGGCTCAGATTTGCTAGATTTGGTATATTTACAGTTATGTACATATACTATATATATAATATATATATATATATATATATATATATATATATATATATATATATACGTATATATATATATACGTATATATATATATATACTATATATATAAATATATATATATATATATATATATATATGCGTGTGTGCTGTCTCTGTCTGTCTGTCTGTGTGTGGCTTTGATTCATATACATAAGTTTTTGAGATTGACGTATCGCATCATATTGAGTTTCACTATTTAATATGGAATTTTAACATGTAAAAATAAAGATATTTTTAGCGATGTGCCGTTTTCTAGACATTTATTTTGTGGGAAATTTCACATACGGGCGATCACTGCACGCACTTTATTCGTTCTAGATATACTTCTTCAAAGTAAGCAGAAAAAGAGGAACGATAACTGGCACATTTCTGCACCTGCCATAAAGCATATACAGCATCCCTTGTTTGGTAAACGTGCAATCTCGCGCGCTTGATTTCCACAAGGCGTCTAAAATTATTGCCAGTCAGTCACATATCACAGACCAACAAATGCATCATCATGTGTTGAGAGAGAGAGAGAGAGAGAGAGAGAGAGAGAGAGAGAGAGAGAGAGAGCGAGAGAGAGTCTATTTCTAACAATGTCCACACTGAAATCTCATAAGACACTTTTGTTGTAAAATGTGTAAGAGAAAGTTGTGTAACCAAATTCAAATTAGATATCAACTGTAACATTCGAGTCCAAGTTCACCAAATTGATGATGATGATGTAATTTTCTTTTTAAGGTTCCTTGTGTATTTTCTGTTTCCTTATCTTTCTAAACGTTTTTGTTTTCAACGTAACTTTGACCTAAAATGCGTTTCGTTGGGGAGAGATAATAGACCAAACCACTTTTGATGACAGTCATTTCCTCTGTAAATGATTTTGTTGTTTGTGTGGCAGTTCTCTTAGGAAGATAAAAAGAGCATTGCATGTGATGATTGCTCTTGGAGTTAAAAGCCCCTTTTTATGACCGCGGTTTTTAATTTACAATTTCTTGATAGTGGTAGCTGCAACATTTCGTTTCAGCTTTATTTTTTCATTCTTTTCTTTGATGCAGATTGATTTTCAATTGGTATCATCAATTATTATTAACCAGTTTTATTACAGGTTTTTTAATATTTTTTATGAGAATAGAAGCGATGAATTTGCTTCAACGGTGCAATTTCCACTCTAATTTCTTAAAGCTTTAAAAGTTTCAGTTTAGCAAGACAGGAGCAATCTGTATGTGATGTTTACCTTGAATTATATTGATCTGGAAATTGTGAGACCTCCTTGCCACAATTGCTTTTCCCTGTAAGCGTTCCATGTATGATTTGTATTTTTTTTATATTTACAATTACAAGATCTCGATTAACTGAACGTGACTGCTGCCATTTTCGTAACCTGTTAGTTGAACAGAGGGTTTTGTTGCAGCTATTTTTGGGAATAATTTTATATAGATATGATGTGTAGCATGAAAAAGTCTGTAATGTATGTCAATATTGCACTTGTCCTCGTGTTCCGCATCTCTTCCTTTAAGCTCGAAATCTCAAAACTTGACCTGATCATTTTTCTTGCTATTGCTTTTATTAAATAAAAAATAACGTAGCCCGCCATACACCCTTCCCGCCACCCTTCCTCCTCCCCTTAGCTTCTTCTTTTTCATTCCCTCCCTTCGCTTCCCCCTTCACCCCTTCGATATCCCCCTGTCACAGCAAAGGAAGAATTTGCCGAGTAATGGAAGTTACAAAGACAAAGTTGCGGGAGCCAAAAACCGGGTCTTTTACGACTAAATTCTCCATTTAAGATCGTTTATTAATTTCCGCATAACGTCCTTTAGTCGGTTTTTCTTTATTGCTTTATATTCACCGTTTTTGTCTAATAATACTGTAACTAATGATTGCTATCTAGTAAGTTTTTGGCTTTATTGTTACTGTCATGTGTGTTGCTGTTGTTTTATACTCGATATGTTGGATGACAGTTTGGTGGGGGCGTCTGCCCCCTGGCTGGTGACCTCATCTGAAAGGTAAATTGAAAAGAAAATGACTTGAATATCATATTTCCTCTTGGAGTTGCAGCTCCCAAATCCAGAATGGCTTTCCCGCTAAGCATGTCGACGTATATTTTCTTTTTGCCTTCACCTTCATAATTCTCTCTCTCTCTCTCTCTCTCTCTCTCTCTCTCTCTCTCTCTCTCTCTCTCTCTCTCTCTCTGCGTGTATGTGTGTGTGTGTATTTATCTATTTATATTGTACTTTTGCACTTCAATCTCATTTGATGCTCTTCTACATTTCTTTTGTTGTGTTTATAAGATTTTAATGTTACCTTTATAATCAAGCTCATTAATGAATTTTTCATGGTTTAAAGGCAAATGCACGTGGATTATTGCTTGCCTAGTCTTAATTCATCTGTCCTTTGTTGAGAAACCGATCTATATATTTGCGAAAGCTTCATGGTATCGTGTCCATCACCTATCTGTAGAAGTAAGATCAAGATTTTTTTTTTCTTTTTCTGTCGGGGAAGGGGTCAAGGATGTCGTTGAAATTATTTTAAGGGAACACATTCGTAATATCCTATGCTTCAAGCAAATTATTATTATTATTATTATTATTATTATTATTATTATTATTATTATTATTATTATAATACGGTCAACGTGTTTTATTGAACAGTTATTCAAGAACAACCATTCTGATTATATAAATAAAGATATACGGGAAAAGTCATGTGGTAGGAAATTCTGCAGATTAATCCAGGTTATTTGTTCTTTAGTCTAATCGCTCTTGATTTTTATATGCATCGTTTATTTACGTTGCAACGGACTAATGGTTCCTCGATGCAATTATGCGTTGAATCCCTTCTGAGTGGTTTGGATCCTTTCTAGTGGAATTTGCATTTCACTGCATATTTATAGCTGGCTGCCAAATTATCTTTTATTTTATCATGATGGCTTTATTTTGCACTATGGTGTTTGATCAGTCTCTCTCTCTCTCTCTCTCTCTCTCTCTCTCTCTCTCTCTCTCTCTCTCTCTCTCTCTCCTCTCTCTCTCTCTCTCTCTCACCTTGGCGTCTTCAGTGTTAAAATTAAATTTTAAGCCTGCCAAGCAGGGATCACATTTGATTCAGTTGAGATTTAGATGAAAGAAAAGATGGGTAACCAGTTCTGATGAAAGCATTTGTGGATTGACTTCTTTTTTATTTTTTTTAATCATGAAAATGACAGCAACATAATTGGAGAAGATGAATACATTTTGAAGGTTTTCTCTCAAATGTAAAACAGCTTAAGGGCAATAACAGGCGATGACGTTGAAGCCGAAATGCGAGGAAATCGCTTGTGCCCCTTTAAAAGAATAGGCTGCGATTAAACGGGCCTGTGAAAAGACTAGATTATCTTGTGTGATTCTCGGTAATCAAGAGTAATGACGGGTAAATGAATAGACGTTGCTGATGGAGCCAAATTGGAAGTCAAAACGAAGTGAACGCATAGTTGGTTAATATCTCCCCAGGGGGCTAGTGACAGGCTCACTCGGTAGAAAGAGCAATTGTTCACTATTTAGATAGCTTCTGTTCATCTTCGTCATCATCATTATCACCTTTAGTTTATTTTTGAAGGCCATCCTGTGTGCCTCTTTTGGTCCATCAGATTGCCCATTTATTTGATACTTGCACTTCTCGGTTTTCTTGAAGAATGTGCTTTTCTGTGTCATAATTTTGTTTGAATTGCTGTGCCCTTAATTCGTTCTTCTTCAGATTGGCTTCGTCGACAATCAACGTTGTGTAACACCAAAGGTATCGATCTGGTAGCTTTCGTTCTGCAGATTTCTCTCTTGTATGAAAATGCCAATTGCTTATTGAACTAACGAATATAGTGCTTACCTGTGTGTAAATTGAATGTGTAATTTTTACTGGAATGAGGAAACTTATTTACTAAGTTTTTCAAGTTTTAAAGAATGATAGACAAGATGTGCTAAAGAGAACAAAGAATGTCAACTTTGAATGGTTGACAGGATTCATCTAGAAGATCAAATAACGCTAACCAAAAATGGTGTGTAACTAGTCATAATGAACATAGCATGAATGGGCCCAATAATTTTGTTTAGGTACAAGCGTATTGAAGATTGCTGAAACGGAGTACGAAAGCGTACAAAATATGGAGATAATGTGTAGGCGAAAGGTAGTGATGAAAATATAGCAGAGAAAGCGAAAATAGGAAGAATACAATGATTATGAGAATAGGATGAAAAATACGTAAGAGGTTTATAGATTCACGAACATATTTCAGCGATTCCAACACTTGGGGGATTAATAGAGTGAAGATAACATTGCTGAACGAAGTTCAAATGAAATCAGAAAGCTGAAAAATATAAGCGAAATATGAAAAGATAACTGGGAAAGTGAAAAGAGATAAAAATAACTCACGAATGTCCGGCTACCTAACAAACTGGAGGGTCCGTGAAGAAAAACCACGGTACTCTCTCTCTCTCTCTCCTCTCTCTCTCTCTCTCTCTCTCTCTCTCTTCTCTCTCTCTCTCTCTCTCTCTCTCATATGGGGTTATCATTCCCTCTTGAAGACAGCCGCATGTCTGCTTTAACAGTAATCTCACAAAGAGAAAGATACATGATATAAAATAAAACCTTAATGTGGCTTGCTCCTCTAGGGAACAGGACGTAGGATATACTCCATCTTACAACACCGCCACACTATAACATCTTAATTTTATTCCTTTTTCATGGGAGAGATTAATGTCTTTTTTTCTCCGTATAGTTTTTCACAACTTTTCCTTTTCTGCGTCTTTATTATTTCACGAACGACAAGATTAATGAGGATACAGCAGCTGTTGCTGGTAACCATAGCAAGTATCGCAAGTATCTTAGACTAATGAAGTAAGTCTGAGCATTTTTCGTGGGATTAAGAGTTTTATGACCTGCAAGAGAGTTGTCCTAAACCTTAATTTCATCAAATAAGCATTTATGTTTTCTAGTTGCTATAATACATATATATATATATAATATATATATTAATATATATATATATATATATATAATATTATATATATATATATATTGTGTGTGTGTGCGCGCGCGGCGCGCGTGTTTTTGTGTATTCGTTGGGACAGAAGATAATTCTGTGTTTGATGGTTCATTTTGATGATGTTTACTTAGTTTTCCCTTCGACCTCAGTTTTATTATTGTATTTAGTTATTTTTGCCAAGGCTTCCTAATTTCCATGAGGATTATGAAAATGCCTCATGTTTCATAAGTCTTGTTTTATTATTGGTGGAATATTGATCTCTTTTGTGGATGCCAGCAGCCTCCCAAAATCTTTGTTTTGTATATCATGCTCGAAAAGTCTTTTTCTTTTCACCCAATAATGGTTTAAACCATTACCTCTCAATTCCATTTGGCCAGCTTCCATAGATTTTGATTCATTAAGAAAAGTTTGCCATCAGAACGAGATTTTTGCCTTTCAGGATTAGAACAAGAGTGAATATCCACGTTCTTTTTTAGTTACAAGAGTCTGGATGTTTCTTATTAAAGGTGATGATCGCTAAAACCTTAGGAAATGGCCAGGTACCGTCAACTGCTTTTGTTTCTGTAGAATTTGTGCGTGCTATTCTCTGTGGAAGAGACAATACTTATATTTCTTGTTGTAAATATTTTGTAAATTCATGCCATAAATTTAGTAGAAATATTAGTGTTATTTATAAAACTTTATGTGCAGTTGATTATGTTGTTCTAACTGGTCAGGGTTTTGTTGTCTATGTCAGTATTCGCCAATTTGTTCAAATGTCCTTAAGATTTTTTCTAAAGCAAAAATCTTAAGAACTTTTTGGTGTTTTAGGATGGTTCCATATAATCTGTGCAGATTTTTTGAAAATATGTTATTGATAAAAATTAACATTATTATTTGGACGGAGTATTACAAGTCACTTATGCCATTATCATTTTTTTTCGTACATTCCAGTTTCTGTATGCTTTACTATTCCAGAATAGTTGTTAAGAAAAAAAATTATATATATATATATATATATATATATATATATATATATATATATATATATATATATATATATACATATATGTGTGTGTTTGTGTAAAATTTTTCAAATACTCTTTAAACTTGTTTTATGCTGTTCCTTTTGAGTGTTAATTAGTATTTGAACCAAATAATATTAGATTCGGAGGAAAGAAGAAGAAAACGCAAAATGTATATCCTTGGAATCGTCATATATCACTCAGGATTAAATATTCAGCCTCCAGGTGACAGTGACCATAAATAATAGGGTTTGTTTCCCCACTTCCTGTATAAAAAGCAAAACACCCTCCTCTTTAACCATCTGTGGTACAAAGAAAAGAGAAAGACTATTATTCAGTGTTAGGGGCCTTTTTTGTCCATGATTGGCAAAGGTCATCGCTTTATTATAACATTTGAATACGGAATGTCAAAATCTTGTGGAAAAAATAGAGCTGAATGGAGAAGAGTTCAACTTTCCGAAAATTTATTCTTGAAGTGGAATAGTGATGTCTAATATATTCATTTTCTTGACTCTTGACTTATTCATAACTTTGTTTGACGTCTTTGGGCGTAATAAATTTATTAAATGAATAATTGACTTATTCATGGAAGCATGCTATTATTGGCGCTGGAAGTTTTATTGCTAAATAACTTTTTTCGTCGTACTCAAAATGCAAGATGCTCTCTTTCTTATTGAACAATCCTCTTTTTTGCCTTTTAATTCTTCCTTTGTTCTATTTTCATTCATTTTCTCAACATGGTTGAAAGTTTTAAAAAGCGAACGAAGCTTTTTCCACTAACATTTTCTGATTAAGGCTGGAAATTTCTGACAGCCATGTATGTTTACTGTAATCGTGTATATTTATAACAATTTCAACGATCGGATATCCAAGAGTATGTACCAAATCTCATAGGTCATGCGCACAGCAAATGAGTAAATAAGAATAGATAAATTTTTTTTATCAAATCATTCCACGACGCTTTTTGTTAAAGACACAGATGGTAAAACTCGTGGCCTTAAGACACGTACTTCAACATAATTTAACTACCAACTCAACCGCTATATAATTATACCTGTGGATGATCATTATGTTTTTTATTGCAATCCTGAGGTAGCCAGAGATTGGGCGGAAAAGACAACATTGCTTTATCTCTCATACGCATTGCCTCTCCAGTGTTACTTTGGCCATCGCAGCAACTATAGCGATGTTTATTATAGTTCTTTGAGGCCGTCTTTAAGTGTCGAAGCTGCTCGCCAGTCGCCATACTAAATAACATAAAAATCGCCAACAGTCCTGTATTTTGTTAGTTTTGGATAGATTTACATCGCTGCGTTATACGATATACTTTTAGTGGATTTAATTTTAACACAGATCAGCTGGCGTAGTTGTGTATATGTGTTTGTGTGTGGGCGAGTGTGCGTGCGCGCTCCTGTCAAAAGAATAAATTGGTATTAGTAAAGCAAACTCAAGAAGAAAGACCTCGGAGGAAGATGACCCTACAAGGATATTTCCATATCTTTGAGAGAAAGAAGATAGGGAATAGCCGTTTCAACTTCGCTGCTTGAAACTGTTATTAGTATAAACCAAAGTTTTGGGCACGTTTATTTACCTACACATATTAAATTGGTTCCTTTTTCTATCACTATGGCTCACTTAACAAATAAACGTAGTGCTGTTTGAGCAACGTTCTAGATCACTTACTCAAGACAACTCTCCGAGGTTAGAATCTCGAGATTACTGAAAAATGCTAAAATGGAGCATTGGTCAGAAAAGAAAGTGGAAACCTAAATATTAATAGTTTTTTAAAGGTGGAAGGTTTTGCTTAAACAGATAATTTTATTCATGAGCTTTGTTCATCACTTTCGACGACCCGTGTCAAGATATGGATGAAAAGTCTCCAATTACCTCGAGATTGGCTGTAAAACGAGTGTCCTGTTTAGGCCTAATAAACTAATTAAATTTCTTCTTAACATCTGCTTTATGTTGATCCTAGGAAGATAAAAACAGCTATAGGCCTCATGAAGTTCAAATGATCTCAGTATTTATTTTGCTGGAATGTGATATTTCCGAATACGCTTACTTGAAGACTATATTTCAGAAATTAATGGCTATTTACCAGTTATTCTTCTAGAGATAAATTTATTTATCGAACGAAGAGTGAAACAGCGTGCTCTGTGTCTTCTCAAGTGTTTCTTATACTTACACGAAGTCAAGTCGATTCTCCAGGCAATGTAGCAAAAGAACTGAAAGGTCTGAAAGGGTGATTATTTTTAGGCAAGCACTTGCATTTCTTGCTCGTATCCTCCCCTCCCCCTAGGAGAATGGAAGCACTGTATGTTCATCCGACCTTACAAGGGAAGGAAACAACAATATAAATATGATATGCATCGGCCCGTGACGTGTAACTCTATCGTAATTAGCATCGTGCGAGAGTCGTGACTCAAGGTCCGAGTTGAACGCAACCTGACTTAGGGTTCAATATGAATACAACCACCGACCTTTGCTTTTTTGTTTTAAAGAGAGAGTCGTACTTCTTAGCTGTAGTTCCTAGAGGAGTAACTTTCTTAATAGATCTATGTTTTAATGTTATTAATACAGCTCGTAATTTCCTCTGTAGACGAATAATACGAATCTTACTACCAAGAATCATGGCTTCTGTAAGCTGTCCATTAAAAACTCTGATACAATTGTTGTTTCGTATACATACATACATATACATACATACAACGTGAAAGTATATGAAAATCACTAGGATGCTATAGGGGAAAAAATCCCCAGTCTCATTCGTTGCAGCACGTTGGTAGAGCTTACGTGAGGTGGGAGGTGGTGTGTGTCAGATGTACTACATTATGCGAAGGAATGTGATAAATATTCAAACATCTGTTGCTTTAGTTCTGGTGCTTAATGTATAGCTCTCTTGCATTTGTATCATGTTAGTGACCTGGTCGCATCACGGAATTAGATTTTATAATTAACCCAGATAATCTTATTAATGTAAGGGAAATTGGTGCGATTCAGGTAGAACGTAAGAATTCAACGACAAAAAAAAAAAAAAGACATCACCGTTGCTTTTGGTTCAATGTAAAAATGAAAACTAGTTTGTTTTGGCCATTAAATGCACAAGATTCTCTAAGGGGATTCATAACAGGAAGACAAAGGGAGAAGGAATCACGATTGTGTCCTGGGTCTTCATAAAAAAAAAAAAAAAAAAAAAAAATTCCAGATCAGGCCCCTTTGTGTTCCTTATGCCATTTGCCCCATCGTATGAGCTATTTACCGTAACCACAGTGAAAGCTCATGAGTCAAACCAAAACACAGCCCCCTGATTCAGTGGTATCCCGTCTTCACATCCACTCGCCAGACACCTGTAATCAAGGTCAATTTACTCGCCTGGCACAATGGTTTAGGTGTCGTTTGAGGTGAGGTTAATGGAAGGTAACGACGGTTGCCTGATCGCTTTAACACCCTCCAGCCAGCGGATGTTTCGGGAATTCGTCTTCGGATTTATCACCTGGTTGTCTAAGAGATTAGTCAAGGTATCATTGCTTTTGCAAGCATTGGTATCTGCTCTTAACTTTTACACTTTGCTCTCGAAAAGTTTCCACATCACATCACTGGGTGTCCGGACGGTGCGAGATCTTGCTTAGACTCTCTTACTGAAAAGTTTCTCCCTCAGCGATGCCATTTAGAGTTTCTAACGGAAAGGTTTCCCGCTAATGAGGAGCGGTTAGTGCATTCCCTGTCCCATTGTTTCGTATTGGAAGAGTGGGAGATGGGGTCTAAAGGGCTTGTGTTTAGTTGCCTCTGGG
>NC_061108.1:49680542-49683042 GCF_015104395.2 Macrobrachium nipponense
GCACTACAATTGACTGGCATTGAGCAACGCGTTAGGTTCTAATTATCCTTTATATATATATATATATATATATATATATATATATATATATATAATATAAATATATATTATATATATATATATATATATAATGTAGAATCTGGTGGTCATTTTTATCAGATACATATGAAATTGTAAGAGCTACAGTGCCCTCTTAACTTCTTAATTCTTTGTTTTCATTTCTGGATACGCTTGTCACTACAAGGCCTTGACTCCAACTTCATGATTTCTTCAAATTTCTTTGAAGTTGGAGCTCAAGACTGTAGTGCAAACGCATCCAAAAAAGAAAAAAACGAGCAAAGAATTTGAGAAGTTAACAAGGCATTGTGGCTATTACAATTTCAGATAATATATATATATATATATATATATATATATATATATATATATATATATATATATATATATCTAATAAAAGGAGCCCATAAAAACACCAAAATAGAGAAAAAGTACTATATTTCAGAGACTGCTGTCTCCCCTGAAGAGGGAGACAGCAGTCTCTGAAATATAGTACTTTTTCTCTATTTTGGTGTTTTTATGGGCTCCTTTTATTAGATGGAAACTCTGTTGTTTTACGATAACATTTTTACCAGTTCAATATATATATATATATATTTATTAATAATATATAATAATATATATATCATAATATTTAATATATCCTCTATATAGCATCTATCATCATCATCATAATTCATATCATTCATCATCATCATCGATCAATCAAGGCTATCAGCCGGTTTTGTCTACTCCACTGCAGGACTTAGGCATCAGAGATGTCCTTCCACGCCCTTCTGTTTATGGTCTTCTATGCCATTCTATACCCGCAAATTTCCTTAGCTTGTCAATCCATCGTCTTCTCTTCCTTGTTGAATACCTCCTTGTTGAATACCCGCTTCAAGAACCTATCTGCTCTCTTGGTTGATTAAAGTCTAGCTGTCTTTCTATTCGGCCAAATATGACCATCGTAAATGTTTTTATATTACTGAGAAAAACTTATTGGTCGGTAATTTTTCAGATCTTTTATGTCTCCCCCTTTTGTGAATTAATATAATGATAAAGTTTTTCCAAGCTGTAGGTATAGAGCATTCTTGCAAACATTTTGTGTAAAGTCCAGCGAGGTTTACTATTATGAAATCTCCTCCATGTATTATTAAATCAATTGTTTTATATATAAATTATATATATATATATATATATATATATATATATATATATATATATATATATATATAAATGTATGTATGTATGTAAGTTTGTATACACACATACATACATCCATAGAGGCGGATTTTCAGCTTGACTTTTCTTTTCAAGACTAACGAACGTTTGTGGTATTCTTTGCATTGGTCAGTGAAATAAGACTGATACAAGATTCACTTTCATATCTGTATTAACTGACACATTTGTCAGATCTTTTCACTCTTTATTTGTGCTATTAGATAAGTTATGTGAAAGTATATCGATCTTGTTTTTCTAGGCTTAGTCGTTCAGGTTGTCGAAGCTTCCTTCCCATTTTTATAGAATAACTTTAAAGAAAAACATGAAAATAAATTCCGAATTGTGTCAGTAGCATAAAGTGGCATATCTCATCCTCAAGAGAAGGTATAAAAAATACTTTTGGTTTTCTGTTAGGATATATTTCATCCAGAGAATAAACGTCAGCGGTCTTTACCAACTAAAGAGGACGAGATGTCATCTCATGAAGAAAAAATATATTTCTCTTGTTTCCTCTTCCCGAGGTTTTGCCTTGCTAGGAAGACAAAGTTGGATACGCTATAATAACAATTAGGTTCCTTCTGTTAATAATGCACACCTTATTCTTTGTGTGCTATGCACTATATATTTCCGTAATCTAACCAACCGAAATGAATCTTAGTCCAAAATAATCTTGTTCTGTGTTAAAGAGAGGTAGGTAATGAAACATCGTCCAAAAGTAATGTGTGCTAAAGAGAGGTAGGTAATGAAACATCGTCCAACAGTAATGTCTTTTCAATAAATGGATATCACAATTATATATTCCTTTTTTCAGTCTTCTGTTTTATTTCTTATTTACTTCTCGTTCACGTAGTATATCATGAGATCTGCATCTTCTGTGGCGTACTTACAAAGATGCAATTACATTCTTCACTCAGCATATTAGGTGATTTGGGAACCTACTTATTTCTAAAATAGTACGGGCTAATGAGAAGTCTGAGGCCCTTCCCCCAGCCTCGGAGAAAGCAAGAAAATGGAGAGACGGGATAACCGATTGAGCTTGTGCCGGAAGGAGACGAGAGACCTTTTTACCTCTGAAGGGAGAAAGGTTTTAAGTCAGGAAAAACAAAGAAAGAACGAAATTCAGTATTTGAGGCTGAGGATGCATCAACGTCTGCGAGATAAATAACACTGCGATCTATTTCAGAGTATGGCTTTAAAATGCTCAAGTCAACTGTAATTTTTGTTTTTTTTTCGCGAGGAG
>NC_061108.1:49688042-49710542 GCF_015104395.2 Macrobrachium nipponense
AGTGATGTGTTTGCGTGTGTTCAAAGCGCACGCGCTAACATTATGTATATATATATATATATATATATATATATAGATATATATATATATATATATATATTATATATATATATATATATATATATATATATATATATGTGTGTGTGTGTGTGTGTGTGTTTGTACATATATATGTATATACTATATATATATATATATATATATATATATATATATATATATATATATATATATATATATCTATATATATATATATATATATATATATATATATATAAATCTTATCACAGTTATGTCGCTGCTATTGCTGCTTGGCATAATTTAATGTTTTGCCTGCTGACGTTGCAAGTTCCAATCATATCACAAATCCACAATCACTTTCGCCGAACGTCCGTCCGTCTTCCCGCCCATCTTGTACGGAACCCAAAGCTTGAGCATTACCGAGGGCAGCTCCTCCCAACCGCGTCACGCCATTGCCACATATCCAGGAGCCACTGAGGTCTATTGTCATTCCGCCAACGCCAAGTACATCAAAAGATACATTTCTTCTATTCGGTTGCTCCTTTACTTACTATTTATAAATGTGGTTTCTTATAGGCGAAGTCATTTCAGTGTTCTTACTAATGTGAATTGTATCAGTTCTATAATCGCGCAATAGTATTATTATTTATTTCTGTGATTTTTTACAGCGCGTTTCTGTATTTTTACCGTTTTTCTTATTTGCTTCATCTTAGTGGATAAGTTCGCGGTTCCCCACCCTTCCTCTGGCTGTTTTTACGTGCAACTTCATTCTCATTAATATTAAGGAGTTTTCCTTTCTTGCATTGGACGGATTTTACTGTATGTTACACTTTTTAAAGTTTTGGAGGAATGCACGATTTATGCACATTATTGCAGGGTTATTAACGTTATGTTATCTGCATGTACCACTTTTATATTAACTGAAAACATCCGGTAACCTGTACTTTTATATCTATTTTATTTATTTATTTATTTTTTTGTCATATCGATTTTCTCATGACTTCGCTCAGAGATGGAAGGATTGTAAGAGCTTTAGGTTCCCCCCTCCCCCACGGACCACACTCCCCCAAAAAATACATAAAATCGAATTACTCGATAGGTGTGATATTCGATAATAGGTTAATAGACAGGTCATGAGATATATAATAAGTGTTACAATGAACGGGAAATGAGAAATTCAGATTTGTGCTTAATTATTTTTTCTGAAACTTCCATTACGTCCTGATTTTATGTATTCCACAGTGTTCACTGTTAAGTGAATGGAATAGTCATTATTTAATAGTAAAGATCCGTCGGCCTCATAAACCAGGAGCATTATTCCGCCATTTGACTCCCTATGGCGTGAACAAGGCCCCATGTCGACTGGTACCTCCAGAGCTCAGGTACCAGGGCTCAGTTAAACATTCATAGAGAGAGAGAGAGAGAGAGAGAGAGAAGAGAGAGAGAGAGAGAGAGAGAGATTCAAGGAGTCAAAGCAAGGTAAACAGAGTAAAAGAGAGAGACAGAGAGAAAGATAAGAGACAGTGAGAGAAAGGATGAGATAAGAGTAACACATTTCAAGATTGATTTATTGTTTTGCCTTTGTATCAAAAGCTATAAACTACAATTTAATGGGCAATAAAGTTGGGATACAAACTTCCCTTTGCCTTCTTTTGATATTGTAATTTTCTATTTTTTTTTATTTCCAACCAAAAGTTCGGCGAGATTTTGCCGTTTGAGATTTTATTGAAATTTCTCAGAGTGCTTTAGTTTTACGATCATTATTTTTGACGAGATTGGATATCAAATCTCCATATATATTTATCCCCGTGCGTTTGTATTTATAAAAGTATCGTTTAATGTTCCTTTGTTGCGCTTGTATTAGGAATAGACAGAGGAAGTGACAGATGAATTTGATCTCAGGGAAAGTAAAATGGGAGGGTTGGTGAATTGTTGTAAAATTTCTCTTTCCTTGAGAAATCGACTCATTTTTACATGTGAGAGAAAGAAGAGTGAGCGTTCATAACTAGCTCTAGGTACTAGAGAATTGTTTTGAAAATCTGTCGTTAAATTCAAACCAGAAAAGAAAATCTTGATGCAATAATTAAGATTTGGAAAGCTTTTTTAATTGTTATATATCGCTGTTTTTGTATCAGAAACTGGTCTGGTTCCACTGGGAAATGAATAGATGGAACAGAAGCGAAGAAGTCCAGGATCCAGCGTAAGTAATTGAAACTTCACCTTCGGTTCTTTTCAACGAACACGATCGAGTCATGCGGGCGTTGATAATGCATCTGCCCGAACCTATTAATTGCTTTCCTAAACCTGCTGCCGATATACGTCAGTGTTACTGGCTCCTGATGTGCAGAAAGATAATCTTTTAATCCTGTATTACGTGTGTCTGCAAGTTTGTGTACGCTTTGTAAGCCGACAGAATATTTCTTATATTCTTGTGCCTGTATGAAATGAAGTTCGCTCAGTAGATACAGCCTCCATTTAAATATTCAGGAATCGGATGAGTCTGGTCGAAAGGCACTCGCCAATTGCGTTATCACAGTTACTCATTATTTTGAGAAAGATATTAGAAAACAGGCTAACTGGGAAACGTTTTTGAAATGGTTTTTTTATTCTTTAAAAATATAGCATCTAGAATATTAGGCGATAGGACATTTCTAACATCCAGAATATTAGGTGCTAATGCTTTTATAGCATTCAGATTATTAGGTGCTAGGGCTTTTAAAGCATCCTGAATATTAGGCGCTAGGACTTTTCTAGCATCCAGAATATTAGGCGCTAAGACTTTTCTAGCATCCAGAATATTTGGCGCTAGAACTTTTCTAGCATCCAGAATATTAGGCGCTAGAACTTTTCTAGCATCCAGAATATTTGGCGCTAGAACTTTTCTAGCATCCAGAATATTAGGCGCTAGGGCTTTTCTAGCATCCAGAATATTAGGCGCTAGGACTTTTCTAGGCAATCCCAGAATTTCATTAGGCGCTAGGGACTTTTTCCTAGCAAATCCAGAATTATTTGGCGGCTAGAACTTTCTAGGCATCCAGAATTTTCCTTAGGCGCTAAGACTTTCTAGCCATCCGAATATTTGGCGCTTAGGGCTTTTCTTGAAGGACATCCAGAATAATTAGGCGGCGCTAAGGGCTTTTTCTAGCATCCAGAAATAATTGGCGCTAGAACTTTTCTTAGGCTCCAGAATATTAGGCGCTAAAGGACTTTTCTTTTAGCACCAGAATATTTGGCGCTAGGGCTTTTTCTAGCCAAATCCAGAAATATTTGGCGGCTAGGGGCTTTTCTAGCAATCCAGAATATTTTGGCGCTAGGGCTTTTCTAGGCATCCCAGAATATTTAGGGCGCTAGGACTTTTCTAGCATCCAGAATATTAGGCGCTAGGACTTTTCTAGCATCCAGAATATTTGGCGCTAGGACTTTTCTAGCATCCAGAATATTAGGCACTAGGTCTTTTATAACATCCAAAATATTAGACGCTAAGGCTTTTATAGCATCAGATTTAGGCGCTAGGGCTTTTAGAGATCTGAATGAGGAGCTAGGACTTTCTAGCATCCAGAAATTAGGCGCTAGGACTTTTTCTAGCATCCAGAATATTAGGCGCTAGGACTTTTCTAGCATCCAGAATATTTGCGCTAGGACTTTTCTAGCATCCAGAATATTAGGCGCTAGGACTTTTCTAGCATCCAGAATATTTGGCGCTAGGACTTTTCTAGCATCCAGAATATTAGGCACTAGGTCTTTTATAACATCCAAAATATTAGACGCTAGAGCTTTTATAGCATCCAGAATATTAGGTGCTAGGGGTTTTCTAGCATCCAGAATATTAGGCGCTAGGACTTTTCGTCACATTGAAGAAAAGGAAAAAATCCCTCAAGAAGTTGGCTTAGTTGTGCTGATGAAGTCGAAGAAGTGAGTTGAGGTCACTATGCATGTCAACAAGTCATTTGGCCTCACTATATAACTTCTCTCGTTGCTTTCATTAAGTGGCTGGAGGGTTATTTGAAAGGAAACGATAATCAAGGGTATAAAAACCGTCGTGTTCCCGACTTTCCGATAGATTTTACCTATTCATGACAGACTTTAGGAGTTCTCGGTGGAGGAGTTGACTTTCTATCGCATTGAGAAGGGTCGCATGCTAATCTCAATGTGTCTTAATGCGTTGCGTAATGTGATGGTTTGTGCTGTGATTAAAATCTCTTTGTCCACCTGCATGTAAATCTCATTTTAACAGTGTTATAGCGTTAGTTTTTGTAATATTATGTGTTTTTGATGTGAGTGAGTGGGTGCTTGAAGGGTTTCCTCAAAATTCCGTGCTTGGTGGGCGTTTCCAGTTGCCATATTTAAATAACAGCTGCGATACTCTCAGTCGATGATGTCAGCAAATTCCCATCCCCTTCCTTGCCCCCATAAAATCTAATGCTCGTTCTAATACTGTGCGAAAGAATCTGTGTACGAAACTGATTTTTCATGTCATTGAGGCAACATAAATACTGACGAATGACGCTGAAGACCGCAGGGTACTTTAGAAGATATGGTGTTGGGTCTTCGCCTTCGCCAACGACAGATTGACCGTCCTGTCCAGTGTTAATCAAAAGGCCTCCATTCTAAATTTAATTTGAACGGTGGTTTGAAGCACCTTCAGTGGTGCTAGATTCGCCCTCAAGGGTACTAGAGGATATGTAAATGTAGACCATTATGCAATGTCAACCGAATGTCAAATATACTAGGATAAAGCAGGAAGGAAAAATGATAAAAAGGGAGAATTTGTATCAAAGGATTCCGCTCGGCTGACTTGAGACGCCATTAAGGTGTCTGCAGTTTATTTTCCTTTATTTACTCGCCAGTGTGGCCTCCCTTTGTTTGTTTTGTTGGCCTGCTATCCGCCAGTTCTATTAGCTTCACTTCCTTGATATTGTTCTTTCATTTATTCTTTTTCTTTTACTAAAACGAACCTTCATTTCAAGCACAAGCACTATACCATCATCTCAGTTCTGTCGTTTTCACCGTTAACACACACACATACACACACACGGATACACACACACAACACACACACACATATATATTATCTATATATATATTATATATATATATATATATAATATATATATATATCTATATATATATATATATATATATATATATATATATATATATATATAATATATTTGTATATATATAAAATATATATATATAGTATATATTATATATATAATATATATATATATATATATATAATCTATATAATATCTATATATATAATATCTATATATATAGTTCATATATATATATTATATTATATATATATGAATATATATAACTATTATATATTATATATATTATATATTATATTTGTATATATATAAATATATATTATATTAAGAATCACAAAAGTAAGCACGTGATTTTTCTTATTAGCTGAGGCCACTGCGAAAATTTAGAAAAGAAAAGACATGCCTGGAGTACTAATATATATATGTATATACATAATATAATATATATATATATATATATATATATATATATATATTATAAAGGTAGAAGTCACGAAGGAAAGTGAAACAATGGAGTAGGTACAAGATCTTTCGACTTAACGCCCTTTACTTAGTACCCATTTACAGCTGCGTGGGCTGGTGGGCGACAGACCAGCATTGCACCTATGAGCCACGAGGTTCATTTTGGCAGGTTGTACCTTCCAAAGTAGGGCAGTATGATATATGAAACCTACCCCTTTACAATCAGCAGTGTTCTGTGCATGAAATTGATGTGTGGATATATTACATGTATAATGGAGATATATATATATATATATATATATATATATATATATATATATATATATATTATATATATATATATATATATATATATATATATATATATATATATATATAAACCATAAAAACTACAATGATCCTCACCACATATTGGCATAACTTGGCTTCTGTTATCCTTTCCCCAACGCCGAGACGATATTTTACGTGCGCAATGCATCTCTACCACACATCCATATTTTAATCCATTCAACAGGCTTACTTCGGTAATCAAAGAGGGACCTCTTCATGCCCGACGAACATAGTCCTTTAATCAACAGCATATGTATAGATCATGCTGACATACTCGGTGATAGAACAGTGTGTGTCTGTGTGTGTGTATGAATATGTACAAACATACGTGTATATATATATATATATATATACATATATAATATATATATATATATATATATATATATATATATATATATATATATATATATATATATATATATATATATATATACACGTAGTTTGTACATATTCATACACACACACAGACACACACTGTTCTATCACCGAGTATGTCAGCATGATCTATACATATGTTGTTGATTAAAGGAATTTGTTCGTCGGGCATGAAGAGGTCCCTCTTTGATTAGCGAAGTTAAGCCTGTTGAATGGGATTAAAATATGGATGTGGTAGAGATGCATTGCGCACGTATATCGTCTCGGCGTTGGGGAAAGGATAACAAGCCAAGTTATGCCAAGATGTGCTAAGGATCATTGTAGTTTTATGGTTTATCCACGTAGAGTAACAAGAGTAAGATGGGGTTATCGTAGGGCGTAGAGTGGGAAGTCTTGGAAGGTAGGAGGAGCATGAACAGATAATCATGACAGATTTCTTACGATAATTTTGTGTAAGCATTTGCGTTACATGATGAAAATTATAACCATAAGAGGCCCACGCACTCCTATACCTTTTAGTATGGCATTTAATCGTAGTTAAACTTCATGAAGAACGAATGAAAGTCTGAAAATTAAGTATGAGACGGAAATCATGCGATTTGAATATTTTCTATATTTCTTTCACAAAGAACTTTAATTTTATGGATATGTTAGAGCCGATTTTCAACTGAGCTACTATAAAAATTTTAACTTATATTAGGTATATGTAGAATCAACTGGTCACTTTTTCACCAGATACATATGATATTGTAATAGTCACAATGTCCTCTTAAGTTCTTGAATTTTTTGCAAAGAATTCAGGAAGTTAAGAGGTCAATGTGGCTTTTACAATTTCTTATATTAGGTAGTTTAGGCAGTTGGTATAAGAAAAATTTGAAGTTTGTCATTAAAAATCAAATCTTGTTTAGTGGACTGATAATAAGAAAAATTATTTCCAAGTCTTTTACGTGTCGTAAATGCTTTTGTAAAATAATTTGCTGTGATAGTTTCCAAACTACTACTATTTTCTTTTATTTTTTAGGATATTGATTTTATTCTTTTTTACTAATAACAAGCGTGTTCATTTCTTTTAGTGTGACTGAATCTGTTTACATTTATGAAAATATTTTCTTGTAAGACCTGGAACCTTCTCTAGTGTAAGTGAATCCGTTTACAGCTTTATGAATTTTTCCTATGAGTAAAACCTAGGATCTATTTATTCCTATTTTTTAGTTGTATAAGTAGTTTACATAAGTAAATCAGGCGAATCTTTCTTGTTAGAGGAGTGATGTAGTGTCCTGCGGTGAAAGTTCTGCTTAGTCTTTGTAAGATAGGCACATTGAAAACTGCCCTAGTTATTGTATTTCTTTACTTCCTCGTTTTATTTACTTCGTCCTCTCTGCTTGACTATAAGTTAGCCTGTTAACGTCACTCCCATACTATCTTGATGATTTCACGAGCCACTTTAGCTTGTAGATTATAGTTATTGATTACCCAATATCAGTCCAATATGTTGCTTGCCTTAGACATAAGAAGATGGTATCGTGTTGCCTGTGTGGTCGTATATCGCCAAAGGATATTACTGCAGGCAGCATAATATGGCTTGTTTGTTTGCGTTCGAAAATGCACTGACATCTTTTCAGTAACAGTAAGTTTCTCCGAGTTATCGCTTCCAGAGTGCATGGACTGAACTCATGACTGGCTCATTTGCGTTGGGAGTCGCATGCTTTTAGAGATACCGGAGACAAACGGTCTCAAACGATGTGTCTGCTTTTCTCTTCCACAGTCGGGGCATCTCTGGGTTTTCTGGGCACACAATGAAGCTCATTAGAGTCGGACGTTGGTGGGATTTATCTGACAAGTCAGTGGCAGCAACTGTGCCCTTTTGGGCGGCGTTGCCCGAGAATGGAGGCTATCAGTCAGTCTGTTGGAGATCGAATGAACATTTTATTTTGTATGTGCGTTAGTGTGCTGAGTGCACTGATCTAAACTGCATTTAGTTCTTTGAGGCCTTCGAAGATTTCACCATATTGACATTTTCGCCTCTTACTTCTCCTAAAGAGTTTCACAGGGGAGACTTGTTTATATTGCTGTCTCAGTGTTTGAAAATGATATTGTTAACCTTATCCTGGTTCCATTATTAGATGTTTGTGCAGTTACTTCAGTTGATTAATAGTAATTACGACAGGTTGAAGATTGATCTCTATCGAAATTATCACCCACTTATAAAACTTCGGGGTGGTATCTTTTAAATATCAAAAGTAAGACATGTTTTCACTTTTGTGGTATTATCCCTTAAAACCCAGGTGCAAGATCGAGTTTTTCTTCTGCTGTTCCTGTATAATCAAGACTCACATAACTTAAGAGTATAGGAATAAGAAAATAGTGAGAAGGGACTAAAGCAAATACAAAATTAAAGCTAGATCCCATCATGATTCACTGTTGAAAATTACATCGCAATGGCTGTTCATATTCGAATCCGCTATCTACCACATGCTTCTTGTCCAGCGATTGGAGTCTTTTCAAAGGAACAAGCACATACTGCTTTTATCCCTTATCCCACCCAGATGGAAAGAAACCAAAATTCCAGAGAGAAGAAGGAATCGGGAAAACCAGAGGTAAAGTGAGAATTCCATTGGTTGGCAGTAGAAGCACAGAAGCGGTAATGAACTACCTATGAGACGGACGTGCTTCGGGTGATTAAATTTCCATTCGGTGTTTGTCATTATGACCCGCACAGTAGGGACCCAAACTCGACCAGCTTCGACATCTCCTCATACCTAAATCCTGTTGTGTTCCTGATTGGTGAACAGCGAGTGAATCCGATATTGCGATTGGATACCAATCCTCCATTGTTAGGTGATTTGTGCCCGGTAACTGGACAGCGAGAATGTTTCTGAAGCGCGATATGTCCAACAGAGGAGTTGAATGCGGCATCCGTAAATTTTCTTCTTGGTTTGTGTGTTGGTGCGACTCCGTTGGAATACTTTCGTCTGTTTTTGGTCTCTCAAACAGTGCTTGGAATATTTGGCGTGTTTGTGTCGGTGGCTTCAATATGCTGGCTGTTACGCGAGATTTTTATTGTGCACGTTTTATTCCCAATACCAGTTTCGGTATTTATCTCGAGCCTTCTGTAAATTCCTCCACTGGATCCAACCCGCACTGCGTGTATTAATGAAAAATATACTACGTAGTGCATATGCATTATAGCTACCATACAATTATATAGCCCTAAAGATGTTCCTCTCGTCGGCAACTGGTTCTTCATAACTGAATCATAATTATTCCCGTCGTTCTCTCCATTGATAATATGTTATTGATGCACCCATTGTTTTCTGTTGCGCAAAGCTACGCCATTTTTCGTTGAGGGTTAGTTCTCAAGAGGCACATGTTATTTACTGTTGCCCTCATTGTTTATTTACTGTCTTTTGCAATTGCTCCGTTTTCCATTCTCACACTAAGAATTTAGTTTATCTGGCTCGGTAAATACACCCATCGTGTTTTCAACGTTAACTCAGGGTTTCTTATGCGATTGCAAATGTTATGCATCTCTTGGCTAAAAGCTCTTCTTTTTTAGTGTGTTGTTACAACAATTGTTCGCTTTTCCCTGGTGTACCCCTTTAACTTCATCGATTACTGGGATTCCTTCCGCTATACTTCTTGCATCTCGTCAATTATTCCTTCTCTCTTAAGTTTCACGGGGAGGCGCCGTTGTGACCTTCCTTTGGCCGAAGTTGATATGATGTCTGTCGGTCTGTGAATTAAACTTTCCATAACTTTGGAAGATATTTTATATATATATATATATATATAGGATATATATATGATATATATATATATATATATATATATATATAGATATATCTATCCCCTATATATATATATATATATATATCATACATATATATATAGATATATATATATTCATATTATATATATCTATATATATACATATATATATAGATCTATATATATAGTATACATATATATATTATAATATATATATCATATTATAGTATATATATATATATGTGTGTATATATATATATAGAGTATATATATATATCTATATATATATATATATATATATAATACTATATAGATAATATATATATATCTATATCTATATATATATATATATATATATATATATATATATATTATATATATGTATATATATATCTATATATATATATATATATATATATATATATATATATATGTGTGTGTTATATGTGCGCGCTAGCGTGTATATTTAGGAGATGGGAAAATATTTATGAAATGGACAGCAATTGCCCGTCCTATCAGGAAATACCGAATTTATTATTAGTATCATTAAGATTATTGTTATTTTGTTATTTTTTCGCTTTTATTATTTCTATGCTAGATTTTATAATTTTTTTCCATTTTTGTATCTCTTTTATGCTATTATTATCAAAGTCTTCAATATTATTATTTTGTTAATATTTTCCATGGGGGAACATGTACCCAGTTGGCCAGCCGCCTCCTCCCCCCCAAATCCGTTGGTGGAACTTACACAATGCAATTACACTTCAATGCATAGAAGAATGGAGTGTCAAATTAAAGGTTACAAATAAGAATCCAGAAAACTCACAAAGAAATCTCACAGATCAGGATGCTTCCCCATGATCTTCTTAGAGAAGGGGCCGCGTTGCTGATTAGTTTATCAATAACAGTGGAAGTAGAGCGGACTTTGTCATCTTACTGTAGTTTTTGGAGGTGATCAATATGTAAGTCTTTGCTCCAAGGATGGAGCTACTCCTCGAGGTTATCCTTTGGAATTTTCTGCCAGCTTGGCCTTTCCCTTCAAAATATGTCCCTGAAAATGAAGTGAAATATAGGAAATTGAAAGATTGTCGTCTCATGATATTTTCTGTTCAAATAGTTTGACACATATGCAATGATTTATATTTTTATAAAACTTACGCTGTTAAGTCAAGCATTGGGGCACTTTTGGCCATTCAGTGGAGAAGAAAATAAAGGAGATGCAGTACAAAGATTTGAAGGTGAAACATTTGCACTAAAATGATAGTTAAGAGGGGATGGATAGCTAAATTAAAGAAAGGTAAATTTAATGCTAAAACGTGGGCGCAGCTAGGACTCAAAGTAACGCTGCAAACACTTTAGTAATGCCTAAAGTGTACCACGTGAGGTGCAGTGATGGCACGAAGACACACATGCACTGCATTTATTGAAAATTAAGTGAGTGTACATGCAAGTATGTGTATGTGTGCTTGTACACTCGGTTAAAGAAATAGGTTTTTCAGTGGAACATCTGTTTATCCAGTTGACACAATTAACGTAATTGAGGTCAGCAAAACACAGATTTTTTTCCTGATTTCATTTCATTTCCCGAAGGGTGGCCTTTTACTGAAATATATCCAGCACCCTCAGGGACAAGTGAGGGATTGGTAAAAATAGTAGTCAACATCGTATGAACTAGCATTCAGAACACAGAAATGTATATATAGATTACAGATATAATCATGTAATCCCTGATGCCACAGAGTGTTTGGAAACTTGAACACAAACTGCTTCAATTTTTGAAGGGCGTTTCTCTCTCTCTCTCTCTCCTCTCTCTCTCTCTCTCTCTCTCTCTCGGGTGTGTAGCTAAGTCTTTCCTGAATTATCCCATTGGCTGCCAACCGTTGGAATCAACTTTCTGAGAGGATGGTAGTCTAATGGACCCTGAACCATCAGGTATTACGTCGGTATTGATGTACATTTCTCTTCAATTTTTCTTATGCATAAAGTTTAGAATATAAATAAAGTCAGATATTTTAAGTTAACTCACGAGACAATCTTCTCTAAGGTCGCTCACATGCCCTGTGTTGACATAAATAACGAAAGTTATGAGAAGTGCGCGTAATAAGATTTTTCATCATTGCAGGTTTTTGTGGGTAACTTATAGTTGAATTTACGTCTAAAAAGAAAAAAAAAGAATCGTGATTGGTACAGTATCATATCTAGAAATTTTTGTCAAAATTATTAACTAAATTATTTCGGTCAATTATATATATCTAATATATAAATATAGATATATGATAATATTATATATATATAGTTATATATATATAGATATATACAGGACAATCTGATAAATTTTGAGCCTGTGCTGTGGGTGCAGTGGTTGCGGAATTATTTCCATAAAGATAACGTGTCACATCTAACTTACAAAAAATATTTAAAGCCTTGAAAATGAATATTAATAAGTACCTGTCTTTTTAAATGTTTGATAGTGCTAAAGGTTGCATTGAAACATGGAATATTCCCTAGCATGGACCTGAGGAAATGGGCATTTTTGGGTAATTACAGAAGATTTATATCCCTTCGTTTTTATTATGACTTGATATTTCGGTGATGAACAAAAACATCAGTTAATTTACGAGGTGCTTAGAAGCTCGGACGTTTGCACTCAAAAGCACTTCACGACCAAGGTAATGGTGCTCTACCCCAGAGGCTGAAAGGGGCCAAAGGTTAATCATTAAGGGCAGAGTGAGGAGGAGATAGTGTGACCAGATATCTCTTTTTCCCTCATTTAGGATTGTTTATGGCTTCTTGACGAGTTACACAACCGAACCGTAACGGGAAAAGTTTACCGTTTATTTTCCTCATCTGCATGACTGCGAGAGTCAAAATTTGATGATCATAATAATAGTAAAACTAATATTTTAATGTACTTACTCTTACGCTTGGGTATAATAATGCTAATAAGAAAATCATGGGGAATTAAATGAAATTTTAAATCCCTGATTGTTTTTCGGTCGAAGTATATTACATAATGAAGTATAGTTTGAGTCCGAAAACTTTCTGTGGATATAATTCTTCAGAATTAATGATAATACTAAAATGTCAGCTTGTGGAGGGCGCCTCTTTTCTTATTCGATATTTCTTCTCAGCGGCGCATGCAATGTGATCAAGCAGCACAGCTCGACGGCTGAGATGTTGCGACCATGGTATATTGATTTTGATGCGAGGTTATTAATCGCTTTTATAACGAGCGAGCAAAAAGGCGTAACAAAGGTCTGTTGAAACTTTACGAGGTTTTAGGACAATGGCTGGACATGAGGTTTTAATGAGCCATAACCGTCGTACGTAAGGAGGAGGTTTGGAGGGAAGAAATTCACTCCATCCCGAAGGAGCAACATGTCGGAGATTTACCTCACGATAATCTGCATCTGTGTTTTCACTTACATATTTACAGAATTCTAAATCCATTTTGTTAGTATTTTGGGTTATTGCCCACTATTTGGGTACATTTACTTACTCAAATAATAGGCGCAAAATTCACCGTGGTGTACAAAGAGTAAATTAAATTTGCTTCTGTGAATGTAGATGAGAAGCAGCATCGCCACAGAAAATGGAGTAAATGCAGTACTTATATTGAAATATAAGCATCGAGGTTTCATTACTTCACATTTGCAATTAAAATGAATTTCGCCCTGAGAATTTGAAAGCACACCTTGAAATTGAATCAGAGCAGCCCATAAGGCTAGGAAGCTCATGGACTGTCAGGGTAGTCTAAATAGTACCTGCTTTATGTCTAAATATGAAAATTATTTCTATTTTCCTAAAATAGAAATAATTATATTAATTGTTAGTTGAAATGCATATAGATAAATGGATTTAGATTTGAAATACAATGTACAGAGTTTATTATTTAATTTCAAGTAGACTTAAGTAGATTATTTTCAAAATCTCTCTGTGTTACAAGGAGGCAATACAACATGAAACTGGAGTCATCCTAACTTTTTCACCTCAAAATTTTATGTATATAAAATAGTCATTGTTCCTTAGAATCTTTCTTTTACTTCTTCTTCCTCCTCCTCCTCTCAGCCTAGTCCCGTTCCTATAATAGGGGGTCGCCCTTTTGGATGAAGCGCTTCCATCTACCTCTGTGGTGAACTTCTGAACAGGTCTCTTGTTCCAAAGAACGATGATCTGAAATACGTTATTCTCATAAGCTGATATATATAACACGAGACCGGAAGAAGCATCGAGTATTTTGCGTGTAAGTGTATACGTGTGTGTATGTATGTGTACCGTAGGGGTGAAGATATATTATATAACTTGGCAAAAATGATGTTCGAAGTGCAAGAGTCGCCAATGGCGGCTTCTTTCCTTTGTGTAGGGAAGGGGTGTGGGGGGGGGGGGGGGTGGAAACCTGAAACGAGCGATCTTACGAAGACGAGGAACATTTCTTAAAAATTTCCTGTAAGTCAATAAGGTCTTGTATTTTTTCCATCGTTGTGTACTTACATCCATAAATAAACTTTTTTTTTTTTTTTTTACATCCACCCAAATTTTAGCTATTTGTAAATGAAACTAGCATAATTTTAGAGGTTGGTGTAAATAATGGACAGATGATTCCCGTGTCATGATATTCCCATATTACGTCGATTAAAATTAAACGAAGTTGAATAGCTTTTTCTGCGCCCACATTCTCGTGTTTTACCGAGCGAAGAATTTTGCGTGTTCAGCGGTGCTGCGCTGGCGTGACTACAAAGCCATTGGAAAACGTCTCGGGGAAATTTTATGGCTGGGAAATTATAGGCTGCGAGAGTAAATTGATTGTAAGTGAAAAGGCTCCTTAAAGGGGATTGTATAGGAGTTCCGAGCCTCCCTTCGGAAGGTGATCGCAAGGATATAAACCACTCATACCGGAGCTCGGACTTGTGTTCATTGGAAGTTTCATCAAGTTAATGTCTACTTTGCCTACCATTTTAAGAATTTGATCGATGCATGAAGGATGATTTTTGTATTTACAGAGGTTATATTGTAGGTAGGTGGCACATTGTTGTAAAGTCCAGTTTTGTGGGTAACGAAGATACCGGTACTTTTAGATTGCTTCCTTTTGCGAGGGACTTTCCGTGTGTGTGCGCGCGCGTATGTGTGTCTGTGCGAAGAATAAAAAATAGAAAGAGAATGACTTCTGAGTGGTTTACTTTTGGTCCGAGAACTGATCATATACGTTTCTGCTCTCTCTCTCTCTCTCTCTCTCTCTCTCTCTCTCTACATACAGCACTAACAATCGACTAACAACCGAGTGAGCAGAGGTATGTTGGGTTTTATGTAAGCGCCCTGCGCGTAAGAGAGAGAGAGAGAGAGAGAGAGAGAGAGAGAGAGAGAGAGACACGGATGCTTGTGTAGGACGATAATAACAGATTTGAGAGTGCCTGGTGCGTGGGACGGGCATTGTGACCTGGTTACACATCATTGAGATGATTTCTTTTTATAACGCAGATTAGCACACCAAGCTCAGGTATGTGTTATAACATGCATTTACACATCATTATCATATATATTTTCATAACCCAATCAAATACGTGATGATCGAGTTATCTTGTAGATAAACAGGGCTTATAATTTAGTTTTGCTCGTCATAATCAGATAATCAGATACTAGTGATATATTAGATACTGTTTTGCTAGTTATGTTACAATAATACTTTTCGGGCCACTTTTAATGTAAATATTTGCAATAATTAATAATATATATATATATATAGAAATATTATTATATATATATAATATATATATATATATATGGTAAATATAATATAATATAATATATATAATACATAATATATATGTATATATATGTAAATATATTATATATATATATATGTGTGTGTGTGTGTGTGTGTGTGTGTGTGTGTGTGTGTGTGTGTGTATCAATATCCCGGGTGGCAGAAAAATAATATTCTGTGATGAAGTTTTCCTAATATTACGATAATGAAAGTTAGTATGCCACACTCTGTGAAAACTGGCAAATCAGAAATTATTTATAATAATTCGGAAGAATGGTTGCTGATTTTGGAGTTATAAATCTTATTGATTGAGTTTTTGAGTTATTGATCATCCTATTCATCACCCACTATTTCGAAATTCTAAAGAAATGATCAAATGAGTAAACAGATAGATGAAGCTCATTCTTGAGCTACTGATTCATCATTTCAGCAATATCTGGGACGCCCAAAATATGACCAAAAAACCTTGTTGATGAATTATTGGAAAATCGCCATCGACGGAATTGTCTCGAATGATGAATGGCTGAACGGAGACTACAACCATCTCCTCGGTGGGCATCATTAACCATTGCCTTATCGTGATGGTCATCATCATCATTAGCCCTGATGGGTGGTTGCCTTTGTATGGAGAGTGGAACAGGGCATGACAGAACGAGGCCTCTGCACAACTGAAAAATATAGGAAAAAGTGAAGGATAGGGAATGGGACGTGAATAAAATCGTTAAACCATCTAGACATTAGCTCATGATAGGAGCTTCATGACATTTCGAAGACTTCATTTTTAGTGTTCTGTCAAAGGAAACTATTGAGGTGGCTTTGTCTGCCCGTCCACACTTTTTCTGTTCGTACTTTTTCTGTCCGTTCTCAGATCTTAAAATCTACGGAGTCTAGAGGGCTCCAAATTGGTAAGTTGAACATCTACCCTTTAATCATCAAACGTATCAAATTGCAGCCCTCTAGCCTCAGTAGTTTGTATTTTATTTAAGGTTAAAGTTACCCATGATCATGCGTTTGGCAATGCAGCAACACAGGCCACCACAGCCGGCTGATAGTTCCATTTGCCATGGCTGAAAGTTTCATATAGCATTATACGCTGTACAGAGAACTCGATTGGGCCGAAGAGGCTTGGGCGTATTTTTTACATGTGTTAAATAATCTGTGAGCTTTAATGAGCTTTTTGTATCTTAAAAGGGAGAGAAAGGCAGTGTAAGGAAGTATTCAGTGTTTACTAACTCTTAGAAAGATGTATCTTTAATCAAACTTTGTTTTTTTTTATTTTTCCTTGCACAATGAATTCTTGTACCGTATAGATTCTTAAAAAGGAAAGATAAAAGAATAGGAAAAGAACACGGTACTTTAGCAATCGTGTTTCTTCAAGCTGTTACACTACGAAGAACATTCTGAAAAACTGTATTAAATACGGTTTTATAAAAACATTTAAATGTGCACGATCTTTATTGTTATTTGTGAGGTAATTGAATTATGAAAGTGGATATCCAGAAGCTTAGAAGATGCCCATTAGATGTTATGTTACAGCTCAGTATTTTAATAATGTTTAGAAATATTTTTGTATTTGAACAGTTTGTTTATAGTTATCTAATGTTAATGTGTTCGGAAGTAAGGGATGATGTTTTTAGTGATTTACTTTTGTCTTTTAGGATTATAGGACATTACGATTAGAAGTTGGAAGTGGTTTTTCTTTCGAGGATGCAAGTTACATTGGTTAATTTCAATAAAAACAGTAACGCCAGTAGATGATCAATATTTCACCAAAGATAAATTCTTTTTCATATCTTTTTTACTATTCTGGTAGTCCGAATCTTTGGAAGCAGAGGATTCTGTAACTTGAAAAGTAAGGTAAATGGTTGAAGACGGATTCTCTCTCTCTCTCTCTCTCTCTCTCTCTCTCTCTCTCTCTCTCTCTCTCTCTCTCTCTCTCTCTCTCTCTCGTCAGAAAAGGAAGTTGATATTTCTACCTCTGTTCCTAATCCCAGATTTCAAATCCTTGTTGCACGACTTCCTTTCACCCCCCCCCCCCCCCCCCCCCCCCCCCCCCCCCCCCCCCCCCCCCCCCCCCCCCCGCCCCTGCAGTAACCTTTTGCTTCGTTATCACTATAACTATAACAAGGAACTGATTTTTGTTACCATAGTTGTATAATAGAATAATTAGGCTGTTACTGAGGTATAAAAGTAAATATTATGAATGCAGATGTTTGAATGGAAACTAGTGGGTGAATTTGACATTAGCCAGACCAAATAAGCCACCACCCAAATGGACGAGCCGTGGGTGGCTTGGAGAAAAGCCTCTCGTGAGTTTAGTCTCAGTTGTTCAGTGAAGTCTAATTAACTCTTGATGTAATCAGTTCTTTGAGCGAACCGCGGATCTCACTCAGAACTTAACGGAAAAACATTAGTTTGTGCCAAACTTGTTCATTTATTACACAAGGTATCTCTTCAAACTAGACGGAGCATTAGCGCTGAAAATCATTAGTGTAACAGCGGGCATTCCGTTGAAACTCGCTCGTTTTTGTTCTCATTTTTATTAGAATGAAGAAGGAGCATCGTTAACCTTTGTAGCTTCTGGCACTAGTTCATTAATTATAAGGGGAAGAGAAAGAAAGGAGGGTGGTAGCTATTTGAATCAGATGTCACTAGAGCGTAACTGGAATTATATGCTGCTGTAATAATATAACATCGATGTTTGTAGATGCTGATTTATAAGTTCCTACAAAACAGCATAATTTGCATTGATCGACAAATATTTGCCTCAAACTTCCAAGAGGCTTCATTCTTTAGGATACTTTCCTGTGCAGATTAATATGTTAAGCTTATGCCAGGAGAGCGATATTAGCTGTTTATTTATCGTAACAGTCATATAAGAAAAAAAATTATAATGCCTGACAATTTGCAGCGTTTCATTTGTGATGTGGTTGGATTCCAAATGATTACTATACATTGTTCGTCCCAAGATGATCAGTGTGCAGATTCCAGGCGAAGTCCTCTTCAGCCACCCTGTCTTACCAAAAGCTAATGCAGTAATAATAACTGTATGAGTGCAATTTTATCCTAGTTTAAATGGAACTATATTTTAACCATTACACTTTATAGCCGTTTTACAAAAGTGTGTTCTTGCTAGAGAACTTTGCTCATCCATTTGAAATCGATTAAAATTCCTTATTTATCATTCCGAGTTTATCGTAACATTTCCTGTTTGTTCTTGAATTAAAATAATGTTTTCGCCAGAAAAGTGGATTTTGTTTTCAAATGTTCTGATCTTGACTTAAAAACTAGCTTTTAAAATGGAGTTAATGATAATATATCTATAATTGTAATATTCGATGTAAAACAATTAATTTTTAAAGGAATACGGATAAATGTTATTTGTGGATTTAATTGAAGAAAAGCTTTCCTTTAGTATCAATAGATGGAATTGATTTTGGGTTCGTCTTTCACAAAAAACACTTTATTCCTTATTCCGTCGTGTGCATGTCGAGATAGACACTGCCCATACCAATGGAGGATTTGGTGATGCAGTCATGATTGAATCGGGTATTAGGGACTGTATTAGGGGTTTAACCTCCAGAGGGGTATGTACAAACGAATATTCGTTTGCTGACGCGCGTGCACGCACATACATGAATGCATAAATACATAAACGTACATATACATTTTTGTCACGTTACGCCTTTTCTTCCAAAGAGGGAGGTGACCTGTTTATATATATATATATATATATATATATATATATATATACATATAATATATATATATATTTATATATATATATATATATATGTATATATATATATATTATATATATATATATATATATATATATATTAAAGAATAAATTACTTTGAAAATTATTTTTTAAAAATTATTCTAAAATTTCTAAAGTAATTTTATTCATTATCTAACAGATTCCCTGATATATATATATATATATATATATATATATATATATATATATATATATATATATATATATATATATATATATATATATATATATATATATAAAATATATATACATGTTCATATATATGTGTCTGCGTCGTATGTCTTCATGAGTGTACACGTTTTTCCTATAAATATAAACACGTATATATGCACATTGATATGCATCAAACACACAGATATGAGCGTGCTCACACGCACGCGTTCATAGTTAACTACTCATGTGTACGAAAATAAACGAACTTTACATTTGTGTACGTATTCACTTTAAATGTTCTCTTACATGATGTCATTCACATGTATTATAGTGCGTATTGGAGTTCTCTCTCTCTCTCTCTCTCTCTCTCTCTCTCTCTCTCTCTCTCTCTCTCTCTCTCATACATACAAACCCACATTTTATGATTGTATTGAATATACCTTTATATTGGAAAAATATAGAGAAAAAGGAAAAGAACTACATCTAGTATTGATAGATCTTGAGAAAGCATATGATCGAGTGCCTAGGCAAGAAATGTGGAGGTGCATGATGGAAAAAGGTGTCTCAGAAAAATATGTGAGGATTTTAAATGATATGTATGGAGAAGCAACAACACAGGTAAGAAGCTCGGTGTGAACAACTGAGAAGTTTGAGGTGATAGTTGGAATCCACCAGGGTTCTGCCATGAGTCTATATTTTTGATATGATAGTGGATGTGAAAGTGGCTGGAGTGAAAGATCAGGTGCCTTGGAGTGTATTCTTTGTATATGACATAGTGGTAGTAACCACCAGTAAGGAAGCAGCAGACAGGAAATTGGAGTTGTGGAGAAGTGCTTTAGAGGACAGAGGCCTAAAGATAAGCAGAGCAAATACTCTAAGTAATCTGGGTCGTGTGTCACTGATTGTGGACGGATGGAGGAGGAAGTGAACCACGGAATACAATCAGCTTGGTGCAATTGGAGGAAAACATCAGGTGTGCCATGTGACAAAAGATTTAATGACCTGTATAGTTGTGCAACTTGGCCCATGAAGAAAGCACGCGAGAGAAGGATGGAAGTGGCAGAAATGAGAGTGTGGCGTTGGATGCGCGGAGTGACAAGGAGAGACAGGATAAGGAATGACTTCATAAGAGGGACGGTGAAAGTTACGGAAATATCAAAGAAGCTGCAGTGGTTTGGGCATGTTATGAGAGGAGGGGAGGATTCTGTATGGAAAAGAACCATGAACATGGAAGTGCCCGGAACAAGGAGGAGAGGTAGACCAAAAATGAGATGGAGAGAGACAGTGAACCGGGACAAGCGGGAGAAGAACGTGAGTGATGTAATGGTGCATGATCGCAGACGATGGAGAAGATAATAACAAACAGCGACCCCATATAAAAATGGGAAAAGCTGAGGATAAAGAAGAAGATTGAATAGACCTAATGATTCATAAAGAAACAAATCATTTTAGTCATAGTAGTTCCTTACCGTAGAGAAAAATATCACTTAAGATAGAGAAATTTTGTCCGTTGTTAAAGTACAGGATATCTCCTATACAAAACACTATCTGGGGAGCCTTTCGTTGCGAAGAAATTAGCTGGATGCGTAATGATGGCTTAAGAGGAAATTGTTTGCTAATGAAAGAGTAAATACTGTACCCAAGTCACTAAAATCCGATTCAGAGCACCAATAACGCATTGCAATAAAGAAATAATGAGTGTGGAGTGTAAATGAACGATAAACCTAATTGCCTTTCGAAATATGGCATTATCAGTCACGACTCTCTGTTGCAATATCAGTGACAGCAGTGACTGCGTCGCACTCGTCATCTTCCCTCGCTCTGTTTAGCATTTCGGCACGATATGGGACCGCCCTTGTCATCTGATGAGAGAGCCACGCCCCCTTAACGTTAGACAAACCCGGCCCAATACAATTTCCCGGTCTTTCTCTATGACGGTTGTAGTGGCCTAATTTGACACAATGAAGCAACGAGAGCAGCATGGAGGAATGCTGCTCGTAGATTCCATATGGCATGAGAATAAATATTCTTCCACAAGGAGTCTTTCTCATTTGTAGATCATTACAACTAAAACTCGAGGGAATTCTCATGCTGGGGTTTATGATGTTTGTAAGTGAACTAGAAATCTTGAAAAGGACTAATTGATTCAACTACAACTATTACTAGATGATAACATTAACAACGGTATCATTAGGATGCTAGCAATAGTATTTTTTTAGGATAGTTTATTACAGTATCATCGGGGGAACCACATACTTTCAAAATATGCACAACACAAACAATTTAGCAATGTCAACATACAAACCACATTGTGAGCGATGATTATGTATTACGTCACTTTCCCAACACCTATATTTGAATCCGTCTGATTTCTTTACAATTTACAGGGATACTGAGAATGTCAACGAAGATTTCTCTTGCTTTTGTTGAATAGCCTTACAGTTTTTTTTTTCTTTTTTATTATGCTGGCATTGATAATTGCGTGCTTTGTTCCTTAATTACCGAGGTTATGTGATTTTTCTTAGCGCTGGTCACATTTTTAAATTTTTTTTTTAAATGGCTCTCTTCTCCTCTCTCTCTCTCTCTCTCTCTCTCTCTCTCTCTCTCTCTCTCTCTCTCTCAAGATGTAATGAGAAGAACAATTAAGATACCTAAGTTAATGAGATGCCTGCTGCATCTTGCGTTTGCATTGTAAATTACTAATGGGAATTGCACTGACAGTCTGACTATTTTAGTTATTTTGAAGGAAATTAGATTTTCACACTTACTAAAAAGTGCTGTTATGCTTA
>NC_061108.1:49715542-49740542 GCF_015104395.2 Macrobrachium nipponense
ATACAATCATTTTTGCTATAGGATGTGATATTTTGTTCCTCTTTTCAAATACTTGGAGTACCTACCTACCTGAATAAGTGCTAATTACCTTAAACGAAATCACCAAGAGTTGTTATTATTTTACAAGAACTTTTTGTGGATTACATTGCTAGCCCTTCACACAAGTATGTAACAGTTGATGATGAAAGGCTATATATTTTTTCGCTTATTCTTTTCATAATTTAATCTCATATTGTCTTTCTGATATTTTGTCAAATCAACTTCTTGCATGTCGTAGAGATTTTTCTCCCTGAATACCCAAGATGATCTTGCAGCATCCTTTCATTTGCTTATTTTCCGAGTAGAATATATGACATTTATATTTTCAGTTTTGCGAATTGGTATTTCAATTTAAATCTTGTTTTGTGGCTTTCAAAAGAAAAATGTAGTCTCTTTTGCTTGTCATTTTCATGTGTATACATTGTTGTTGGATATTACTTTCAAGAAAATATTTAATAGAAGATTACTTTTTGTATTTAATTGTCAGCAGACTCGATTTTCATGAAAGCTGTTTATGTGGTAGAAATAGGAATTACAACAGCGGAAAATATGCTTAGGTAAATTGTGCATTGTAGATATCTCTTTCGATCTAAAAGGGATATTTGCATGTTTGACGGAATAACTAAATTTCCTGGCAAACGTACTTCGGTAGAGACTGTGCAATCGTGTACAATATTTGTCCTAATGAACAAGTATATTCAATTTATTCGTCTTAGATATCAAGTATCGATATATTTGTCTCTCACTCTCTCTAGAAAGAACTTACTGTCGGAGTTTAAGAAATCTCTCTCTCTCTCTCTCTCTCTCTCTCTCTCTCTCTCTCTCTCTCTCTCTCTCTCTCTCTCATATGGCCAAGCGTAATCGGATTCAGTTGTGGCTGTTTTTTTTTAGATTTGCCTCACCAAATATAGCTGAGTTGGATCATGATAACGTTGCAAGCATTTTAATGCTTGATTTCCATCTAACATTTTTCCCTCCGTTTACTCTTCAGTCGGTTGATCCTATCCCGTAAATCCGTTGTTTTGAGCCCCGTGTCCTTGCAGAGAAAATGATTGGAATATTAATCAATCGTTTTTGTCGTCCTTCACATTGCTCACCTCTGTCAGAAATCCACGAATAGCAACCAACGAGTTTGCCTTGATGAGAGACCCTGCCAGGATTCGTAAGGTGATGGCGGCTTGACGGAGAAGAGTTGGCTGCTATATTTTAAGAAATTTTTGTATATCTAGGAAGACACTGTTCTCGTGGTTTAAGTAATATCATCTCTCTCCTCTTCTCCGTCATCACTGATATCACATTCAAGCAGCATTGTCCAAATGGAATTTACCAGTCTCTCTCTCTCTCTCTCTCTCTCTCTCTCTCTCTCTCTCTCTCTGCTCATCACCATCCTCCTCCTCCTCGTTTTATTTGCATCATCGATGTAATAATCAAAAAGCATTATCCGTAGAAAATGCATTTGGAACGATTCGTTGCATTGTCTGCACAATTTTGCACGACTTGCATTTACGATATTTGTGTTACTGCAAGCACCTCGCACCATTTGCTCCATGGACCTCAATGTCTTGCATGTATTGTTTATTATTCTGAATATAAATTGTTCTTCTCAGTAATGTTAAAGTTGAATTTTTCTGCTTGTCAGTCTCTCAAGAGCTAGTCGCTTCCGGTCGAAAATTGTTATTATTTCGTTTCACTGAAAGAGAGATATAAGTGTGAGACGCTTCCTTCAATTTGCATGATTGCAGGTGATTACAGGTTGAAATTGTTATGGAGGAAAAGTATTAAAGTTAGTAACTGATAGCTGTTTTAGGGTGATGTTGATTATTATTATTATATTATTTTTTGCTCTATCACAGTCCTCCAATTCGACTGGGTGGTATTTATAGTGTGGGGTTCCGGGTTGCATCCTGCCTCCTTAGGAGTCCATCACTTTTCTTACTATGTGTGCCGTTTCTAGGATCACACTCTTCTGCATGAGGCCCGGAGCTACTTCAGCCTCTAGTTTTTTCCATATTCCTTTTCAGGGATCTTGGATCGTGCCTAGTGCTCCTATGATTATGGGTACGATTTCCACTGGCATATCCCATATCCTTCTTATTTCTATTTTCAGATCTTGATACTTATCCATTTTTTTCCCTCTCTTTCTCTTCAACTCTGGTGTCCCATGGTATTGCGACATCAATGAGTGATACTTTCTTCTTGACTTTGTCAATCAACGTCAGCCTGGTCTGTTTTTGCACGTATCACCCTATCCGTTCTGATACCATAGTCCCAGAGGATCTTTGCCTGATCGTTTTCTATCACTCCCTCAGGTTGGTGCTCGTACCACTTATTACTGCAAGGTAGCTGATGTTTCTTGCACAGGCTCCAGTGGAGGGCTTTTGCCACTGAATCATGCCTCTTTTTGTACTGGTTCTGTGCAAGTGCCGGCATTCACTTGCTATGTGGTTTATGGTTTCATTTTTCGTATTGCACTTCCTACATATGGGAGAGATGTTATTTCCGTCTATCATACTTTGAACATATCTGGTTCTTAGGGCCTGATCTTGTGCCGCTGTTATCATTCCTTCAGTTTCCTTCTTTAGCTCTCCCCTCTGTAGCCATTGCCAATTGTCATCGCTGGCTAGTTCTTTAGTCTGTCTCATGTATTGTCCGTGCATTGGTTTGTTGTGCCAGTCCTCTGTTCTTTCTGTCTTTCTCCTGTCTCTGTATATTTCTGGGTCTTCGTCTACTTTTATTAGTCCTTCTTCCCATGCACTCTTTAGCCACTCGTCTTCACTGTTTTTCAGATATTGCCCCAGTGCTCTGTTTTCGATGTTGACGCAGTCCTCTATACTTAGTAGTCCTATTATTATTATTATTATTATTATTATTAAACCCATATGTTTGATACCTTTAAAGTTTACACAAACTTACTTTTTTTCTTTGAATAACTTACTAAACGTTCACTTTTAGTAGTGGATATTCTTATTATTTAAACGATTATAAGCGTTCAGAAACAAAAGCGGAATAGAAATCACAAAAGATGGAAAAATACAATGTTAAAAAGAATATTTATTTATTTTCTCTTAAAATGACGGTAAGATTCCCTTAAAAACAGGTGTATTAGGAAACAATTCTTCATGTTTTAGCAATATCGTTTCGTGGTGAATGATTCTCTCTCTCTCTCTCTCTCTCTGTTGGTATAATTTTCTTTTCAACAATCTCATCGGTATTATAGTCAAATATAATTCACATATGTCCTCTCTCTCTCTCTCTCTCTCTACTTTGCGCATGCGCAATCGTTAATTTGTAGGCTCGAACACAGGGCAGCATGTGCCCTGGATCATATAGCTATGTAGAACTGCACTGATATATGCGACGTGAAACTGTCATTACTGTCAGGAAGGGCGAGAAATACTGCAGCCTGTTATACACAACACTCTCAGATCCTCGCTGAAGGCTCCGCATACGTTTTTTTTTTTTTGTGCCAATGCATTCCAACATTTTTATTTAAAATGAGTATTTAGTAACTTTTAGTCCGCTTATATTTTCATGACAGTCCTGTAGGCCATGTTTTGCGTAACAACGGTTTAAATGATTGGTTGGCAATTTTGTGCGATGTGAGCATTGGGATAAACATTGCTGTGTCTCTTTGCAATATTCGACTCTCTCTCTCTCTCTCCTCTCTCTCTCTCAGAGCGCCTCAGTGGCGTGGTTGGTTTGGTGTTTGCTTCTCACCTCGGTGGTCGCGGGTTCGATTCTCGGATATTCCATTGAGGAGTGGGAGATGTGTATTTCTGGTGATAGAAGTTCACTCTCGACGTGGTTCGGAAGTCACGTAAAGCCGTTGGACCCGTTGCTGAATAACCACTGGTTCCATGCAACGTAAAAACACCATACAAACAATCTCTCTCTCTCTCTCTCTCTCTCTCTCTCTCTCTCTCTCTCTCAGTGTATGCATGTAATTACCGTAGATAATATCAAGAAATGAAGAAAAATTGTTGATTGGTATGTACACATGCTAAAAGCCAAAAACTGAGTGAAATAAAGTATCATATCTTCGCAAAAATAATTGCAAGTTTCTTTCACATTTCTCATTTAATTTTGTGTGTTATTCCATTCTTTATGTTTCTTTGAAAATGAGTTGTGTATTTTTGCGTTACACTTATGTCATTCAACGTCGTTTTGATGATGAAGATGGTGATGTTATATATATATATATATATATATATATATATATATATATATATATATATATATTATATTTAAATATACATATTATATGTGTGTGTGTATGTGTGTAGAGAGAGAGAGAGAGAGATTGAGAGAAGGTGGTGGCGGGGGGCGGGGTTGGAGATAGAGAGAAGAGAGACAATGATGCGTGAAAGGAAGAATAGCTAGAGCTTTTCCTTTGAGAAGACATGAAACAAAAGTAAACAAAGAGTAGAATTGTTATGTTAACTTCCTTGACTCAGGTTTCGAGCTTTTGAAAACACCTTTGCATATTTTTCCTGCATTTCCTTTTGCCGTTCTAATTGTTCAGTTTCCTTTACACACTATGTTCACTAATGCTTTTCATGTTTATACGGACCGATCAGTTCCATCCCACCCTCGCAACCCACCTACATTTACTTTCAAGCGTAATTTCTTTTGCTTTCCGAATGCCTTCCGCTTCGAATGTGAACTTTCATTCATAATTTTCCTTCGTTGGCAATGCGTTCTAATCAAGAGCATTGCTTTTCACTGATGATTAATTATTGCGAAAAAAATACGATTTATTGTACTAAAATTACACGGAGCATAACTGGGTGAGCGTCAATATCTTCAGAAAATTCATTCTTACCGCCCGACACTTGCTTACAAACAGACGTGCATACGGCTGAGGCCAGTTTATTATGACCATCACAGTACCGGTCAAACGGGTCTTGAGGGTTTAATGGCTGGGGCGTCTACGTGCATTTCATTATAGACTACTGATGGCCTTTCCGTGAAGTCCTTCTCTTTTACGTCTGGCAGTGCGATTTCGAGTGGGTTGCACCGCGTCTTGAGTGGCTGGTTTGATGGGACTCGGGAGACTAGAAGAGGTCTTATCTTGCTTTGCAGATTCTTTTTTCTTTATTTCTTTTTTTACGTCATTGATGTATAGATGTTTGTTTTACACACACACTCACACACATACTATATATATATATATATATATATATATATATATACATGTATATATATATACGTATATATATATATATATATATATATATATATATATATATATATATATATATATATATATATATATATACACACACACGAGTATACGTTCACGTTTACAGATAGCTAAATGATAAAGCTAACGGGATAATATGTACCTATGTTTCCCTGGCCTTCTCACCTCATGTAAGAAGTTTCTGTTCCCGGGCGAAAAACGCTCAGTCAGGCATGATCCATACAATATTGGTTTACAAGGGAAACGTGACTAGACATAATAACAGGTTGAATGAAAACTCTCAAAAATGACTATTCCTTGGACACACTTTCGTCATCAACAAAGACATAGATGTGTAATCTGATAAATTCATCTAAGCTGAAATGATCTTATTATTGCGATTTCTTTACTAGATATAATGTCACCATATATGATGATTTTATTGATGTAAGGAAGACGATCATGATATTCAGTCTGTAAGAATAGATCAGTCATTTCAGCTGAAGAACTGGAGCAAATTTCGTTCATATTAGACATGAATCATGAAGGTTGCGGATGTTAACTTTTGTAAAAACACATACTCGTACTCACACCTATATATATATATATATATATATATATATATATATATATATATACACAATATATGTATATATATATACATAAACATATATATATATGTATATATATACTATATATATATATATATATATGTGTGTGTGTGTGTGTGTGTGTTTGTGTGTGTTTATGTATGTATGTATGTATGCATGTATGTATGTAAGTATGTATGTATGTATGTATGTATGTATATATATATATATATATGTATATATTTAATGTTATATATATAAACATTTATGCATAAACAAACACACGGCATTAAAGATACATTTCGGTACTGCAATTTGTCAATTCAAATACAGCATTCAAAGAATATCACTTATAGTTAATTAAGCAAAAATAGTTTTCGATCAGTTTCTCCATAAATCTAAGCTTACTATGCTTCCTATGTAGACACAAGCATCGAATTATGAACCTAGCAGCTATTTAGCTGTGGAGAATGGAGTGAGTCAAAGAACCTTCCACGAAATGATCGGCGAGGTGAGAAGTGTGACACCAATAGGAGACACCTCATCAGAGAGAAAATGCGTATAATTTACATATAAAACTAATTATTTTGTAAAAAAGTAAAAGCATTTTTGCGTAATTAACTATGAATGGCATTCTTTGAATGCTGCATTTAAATTGACAAATTGCAGTACTGAAATGTGCTTTTAATGACGTATGTTTCTTCATGCTGGTATGTTCTTTGTTCTCTATAAGCTAGACTAAAATGAAGGTGCTATCCTACGAAAATGGTGGTTCATGTCACTTGGTATTTTTGTCGCCATTTACTGCCTTGACGCTCTCAGCAAGGAAAGACGTCAGGATTACAAATGACGGAAAAATAAAACAAGAACAAAATCCGAGAGCAGGAAGTGATAATCAGGTATTGTGTCAATAATGGAAACTTAAGTAATGCTTAGCAATTAGACATTTAGAACACGTCGACAGCAGACCGGTAACCCAATTATCGTGTCTCTTTTTACCTGGTAAGGGAAGTGGGGGAGGGGGTTGGGGGTCAGGTTTGAGAACTGGTCTTTTAGATGAACAGTCGATAACTGGATGTCTTAAGGATGATTATCTGTTTGCATTTTAGTTGCCACGTATGTTTATACAGGTGGAATTGGGTGTTGTGTGTGTGTGTGTGTGTGTGTGTGTGTGTGTGTGTGTGTTTGTATGAGGCAAAGCGGGATGAAGATTCTGAATCCGTGATTTTTTAGTTACTGGGCCACTCGAACTAGTATTTTTTCTTGATACTTGAATATGCCTAATATTACGTTGTATTCAATTTATGATGAAAATATCTAGCTCATCCAAACTGCCTTCCTTTCTCTCCACTTAAATAGGTTACTCAAATTTGGATTACACTTTTTGGGGCTTCCCTTAAAATCATTTTTCCTTTGCTTACTGGATTATTGATATAAAAAGTGCCCTGGCGACGTGATTTTTATTGTCACAAATCTTTGCATATAAAGATTATCTTTGAAGAGAAAATGATGCTTCAGGATATTATTTTGTACAACATTTAATTTTTATGATGGCAAAATTACATCCAATATATCCTTTTTAACGTGGCAGACAACATGTAGCCGAACTAAGTCCCTGTAGAAATGCCGATCAGGAAAGATGAAATGTATCGCTCTTCTTGAAATTATGACCAATACTTCTTGTGAGTTTTTTTTTCAAAGTCTTAAAGACTGCACTTCTTCAAGCAAAATTACAAGTGGCTGACTCATGAGACTGGCATGTGAATCGTTTCCATTTCAGATGATATGAAAGCATACGTATATATGCAGGTCCTTTGGTTGCCTGCAATCCTTTTAACACGCTTGCTAAGGGAGACAAAATTATTAAAGTGAATGAATTCAGATGAATGATCCTTTTCTTGATATATGGCAGATGGTGGAAGTTTCGATTTTCGAGCTTTGTTTTTAAAGCTAAAATGTACGTCATATTTCTCTAGAATTTCGGTTTGACTCATTTACAGGCGTACGGCTGTAATGGTTTTGGTCTCAGTCTACTTGCCTGAATAGGAATAAAAAAAATAATTTTAAATATTATTGTTAATATAAAAAAAAGTTTAACGAAGCGACCGAGTTATTTTTTTAGTCATAGTAGGGCTCGGCCGACGGATTAGATCTTTTAATGAGGGGTGAAACTGGTTCGAGGGCGCTAAAAATGTTGGACAGCTAAGCAGCAAGATACCGAACGGAATGGATGAAAAGTGTAAAACAGAAAATAGTGTCGTTTGGCGGAATGGCTGGTACAAACTGCACTCAAAAGTGTCGTCTCCAATGACGCTTCCAAGGTTTTCAAACTTAAGAATCGATACGTACTCGGAAAGTTTTAAGTTAGACAGCACAGCATTTGAGGTGCATCGACAGGGATACGTATTTATGTTGTTTTTAGGCTGGTAATATATATATATACATATATACATATAAATACATATAATATATATAGATATATTATATATATATATTTATATATATATGTATATATATAATATATATTATAATAATATTTATATATTGTATATATATGATATATTATATATGTATAAATATTTATGTACTATATATATGTATAAATATATGTTATATATATTATATGTATATATATATATATTTATATTATACGTATTATTATATTTATTATTATATACTATATATATATATTATAATATACGTATATATATTTATATTATATATATATATATATATATATATATATATAATATATATTTAATATTATAATATAATATCATATATATTTATATATATACAAGTATATTTATATATATATATATATATATAAATATAGGTATTATAATTGTGTATTATATATATTTTATACATATCTATATAATATATATATTATAATATATATATATATGTTATATATATTTATATATATATATATATAACAAACAGAGTAAATTCATTATTTTCAGACCGAAGAAAACATGATATATATTCAAATAAGGACTGTTTCCCTGGTAGTGAAATGGCGAGCTTCAGATAACTGTGATTTAACAGGAAATAGTTGGGTTTTAATGGCAACCAATTCTTTCGTCCCATCCAGGCATTATGACCAACTCCTGTTACAACATTCATACTTTCACTTTAAAGACAGAAAATCGAGCATGATAGCAGACTGTCATTTGTGCGGAGAGAGAGAGAGAGAGAGAGAGAGAGAGAGAGAAGCTACTGATTGTGTCGGAGAAAGTGGTTTGCTTGTATCTATACATCGATCAGTGAGCCAGTACCACAACTACGACCGTCACCACGGACGGGGCCTTGCCACAGAGATAGCCGTGGGTGTTCTCCTCCGCACGTTAAAGCTGAATGTGAACGTAAATATTATCGAAATTGGGCATCAAAAATAGACTCAGTTCGCCGCGGAAAAGGCTAAACGTTGACGTCAGCTGAACCCTGTCCAAAGGATGGGTCAATCTTCTCCCGAATGGCTGAAGCCTCATCCGTATAATCTTCCTTCTGAGGTCCCCCGAAAGAAGATAGGAGTCGACGTGATATTCCAAGTTGTTGGTTGGCAAGACCCTCCTTTTAAAAGGTGTTGGCGAAAATGGTAGTGGGCCACTTTGGGAAGGAGAGGCTCGAGTGTGAGTCCAGCACTTAACGTTTGATGTCTAGAGCCTGCAGGTGTTTTCTCCAATCTTATATCGCCGTATCGGCTAAAGTGCTTCCTTTTCTAGATTTTGTTGTTATATTTGTAGGTAAATCTCGTTATCTCAGTCTTTATAGTAGCTCAGAAAATAAAAAAATCGCATTTTTTGACGTAGAATAGTAGATGAGCTCCATGTACAGAGAACTTTGCAGCATTAGAGCTTTACGCACCCTCTTACTGTTCAACAGAAGTGTTTCTAGCGATCTGCATTTATTGAACTTTTCACCCCTATCTTACATGCATTTTTGTACCTCCTGTATAATAAACCCCTTCATTTCCAATACCTGCTTCACATCAAACTTTTATTTCTTCGTAAGGTTTTCTGTTCTTATTGCTCTTAACTCCTCCGAATCATGCACTCGTCCCTCAGACTACTAATCGGCCTTCTTCCTTTGCACCGTCAGCCCGTCCTTTCATCTATGCTCGCTTTTTTGCCACAATGCTGATCTTTTCCGTCTTTTTAAATAACGCCACATGCACTCCTGAAGCAATTCATCTCGCAAAGCTCAACCTTTTCCTTTCAATCACATTCACTACCTTTGGAACCTTCATTTCATCTAATTACCATCAGTTCCCCGTAGGGCGGTATTGCCGTCAGTGCACCTCATGCGGTGCACTGCAGGTATTACTCAAGATTCTTTGCGAGGTGCCCTCGGTCCTTAGCTGCAACCCCTTTTGTTCATTTTACTGTATTTCCTTTCATATTCTCTTTCTCTTTCCACCCTCTCCTAATTGCTTCATTGTGCAACTGTGAGGTTTCCCTCCTGTTACACCTATCAACCCTCTTACTGTCAGTTTCCATTTCAGCGCTGAATGGCCTCATAGGTCCCAGTGCTTGGCCTTTGGCCTAAATTCCATATTCAGTTCAATTCAATTACCATCAGTTATTGTTACGCCCAAGTATATGAATCAACTGCTTTCAGTTCCACACTATCCTTATTAACACTCATAGCTCCTTATTCTTGGTTTCTTGGTTACTCTGCTGTTTCATTTCACTAATTATGGCAAATTACTGCACCACGTCTAGGAATCGACTATTTTTTTAAATGTAAAGTTTGAAAAACATCTAAACTTATTCTCCTAAGAAAGTCTTGCAAGGGATTAAAGGATTCGCAATCATTTTGATTTTCAAGTGGAAATTTAAGATACGAAATGCATTCGTAAATCAAATGAGAGAACAGGTTTATGACAAGTATCGGACGAAGGCTATCGCCTTTCGAAAATGTTTGACTCGGCAGAGGGAGCGCTGAAGGTCCATTTAAAAGGTGGTTATGTAGATGGTTTTAAGATAACTGCTTTTAGTTTCTTCCGCAACCCAGCGGCCCCGTCTCAGAGCCTATCCTTGTGTCATGTCATCGTAGTCGATTATTATCGATAATGAGAGAAGAGAAGAGAGAGAGAGAGTATCAGGAGATGGTTCCAGAAAGACTTTTAATGGATGCATTCATTGATGCGACAGGTAACTTAAGTATGTAAGAGAAAGTAATATTGCTAAAAGTAAGTGTACATTTATTTCTATTTATATTTATAAATGATATATATGATATATATATATATATATATATTATATATATATATATATATATATATATATATAGTGGATAACGTTGAGATCCGTGGTTGTGTGTGTGTGTGTGTGTGAGTGAGTACGAAAACTGGTAGATAAGACGAGTTTCCTTTAAAATTTTGGGTTCTTGAAAGGGGCCTATCCACCATTAAGACTAGCGGAAAATTTATTTATAAGTAAATGCTGGTAACATCATCACAGTCCTCGGATAAGAGATCCGAGGACTGTGATGAAGTTACCAGCATTTACTTATACTGGTTAATATGTAGTCACTTTTTGTTTTTTTCGTTATTAACTTTGAATAATACATTGTACATAAGCATACACATATAACTACACAGTTCCTTATATCCTCAATCTTAAGTTACTTTCGAAATTCTTTTGCAAAATATTTTCATGATAAAGTATCACAAAGCAACAAAGTCAGTTATAATCTTTCTACCATGCTATAACGTCGAAAAGGAAATTCGTGCAATTTTTTCACGATGCTGAAATTAGAATTATTTTTATTTGAAGCACATTTCAAAGACGACTGGCAACAAAATCTTCGGCAGAGTTGCCTTTTGAGGTACATACATACAACAGTAGCCGAGTTCTACTGAGAAATGACATGCACATAGAAAACGATGATGAAATTACGTTTTCTCTTCTGGTGAAGTTCGTGTTTCTCTTCATCGAACTCTGGCTGTTTTCCGCTTTTCTCCGTTTTCTTTGGCCGATCTCGTTGACCCCTCCCTGTAAAGCTTTGGTTTTTTTAATAGGTTCTGTCTTTTGATTAATAAATAATACAATGGTTTGTTTTAAGGTGTCATTGTATAATTATGCAATCTACTCTCGCAAAATTCATCAGTAGATGTTTTATCACTCTTCTATTCTGTAGTATATATTTAGCTTCATACGTCTTTATATTTTTTCTTTGTTTCAGGATCCAGAGTGTTCTTCTCTGGATCCTGCTTTGTATATTGTTAAGCATTGTATTTTTCCTTCCTTCACATTTTAGTTCAGAAGGCGGCAGATATTTCTGGTTTCCGTATTTCTTGTAAATTCTCCCATGGCGACTTGTGAAGTCAGCATTTTTTTTTTTTTTTTTTTTTTTTTTTTTTTTTTTTTTTTTTTTTTTTTTTTTTTTTTTTTTTTTTTTTTTTTTTTTTTTTTTACGAATTTAAATTGAACTTACTGATGTCGTATAATCATGATGGCACATTTAGTTCGTCCTCAAGTCTGCTTGAATGGATGCTTTCTGCATAGTTCCTCTCAAAGAACTAATCATTTAAAATAAGGCCTCTCCCACTTTGACGCGAAGTCGCTATACCACATCACTAACTAAATGAAGGAAGTGAGGCTCTTTTCAGGACTTCTTTTAAAAAGCAAAACACTCTCTCCTAGATTGAAGATTGTTTCTGTGCTCTTTAGGTATAACTGGAAGATAGGTTCAGCGTTTTACCAAATTATGAATCTCTAGAAGGGGGGATTATGCTACTCTTAGAAAATGCGGTCTCCTGGATTCATCAGTCCATAACATTCGTTGGCTTTAGAATGCTTGTTACAGGCTGCTCCAGGAGCAAGAGCGCATGCCAGCGCAAGGCTGGCTTAATCTAAACAACAACATTAGAATGCTTGTTCGACTGTAGAAGTGACGGTCGGCTTACCGAGTCTACACGAAATTCTGCGATGGATGCTGGATGCACTAATTACGATGAAAGACCTAATTACTATGGAAGACCCAATTGTGATAGAAGAGCTAACTGTGATGGAAGGTCTGATTGCATCGGAGTAGCTAAGTAGTGTCTCCCGTTGATTCTGTGACCGAGATAACTTCGGCATCAATCTTTTTTCAAAGTAATATTAGAAGAGCAGGTAATCGGCGCGCCGTATAGTAGCCCAGTTAACTTCAGAGGCTGTTACTAATCACCATTAATCGTCAATAGTCTTATTGGTCAACCTATATTATTACAACAGAAGATATAAAGAATTTGTATACTCGGACGAAGAATATTGTTAAAAGGTGTCAGAAATCATTTTTTTTTTTTTTTTTTTTTTTTTTTTTAATAATGATCGTCATTAGACTCCAGAGCTGCTAAAAGCACTTCAAGACTAAGAAGACGCAACTGGAAGCGAAGTACTGGGGGTGTTGTCAAATTATTTAAAATACAAAAACCAGTTGGCCGGGTAACATTTTCCCGAACGGTAACAGGGTTTCGGAAATACAAGGGAAAATTAATAAATGTCCTTTAGGCTCCCCACATCTACGTCTATATCCATGAGGACACACTCATATCTTTACTCACGAGGACTCATGGATTCATGAGGATAAAATTTTTGAAGATTGATTAGCCCATCATATATTTTCAAAAAAGCAGATTGGTTTTATGGTCCCTCATTATTGTTACGTCTGTAAGCATGTTTTAAATCACAGTATTCACGCAAATCTTTGTAAGTCTTCGAGACTTCTCTAATAAATGATTTTAACTTCCCATTTCCAGGCAGCATCTTGGCTTTCTTACAGGATCTGGCTAGTTTCATCTTTCCCTTTCATTTTTCATTCTCTAGAGTTTTTATCTCCCCTTCCGACTTGTAGCAGTCTGTCCAAAGTTAATTAATTTCCTCTTCTTCCTTTAACCATCAGATGAATCTCTCTCTCTCTCTCTCTCTCTCTTTCCTGAGTTAATCAATTCATGTTCAAAGTATATCGGTATATATATATATATATATATATATATATATATATTATATATATATATATATATATAATACATAACATATATATATATATATATAAGGTAGAAGTCACGAAGGAAAGTGAAATAGTGGAATGTGCTGCGAGATCTTTCGAGTCGTAGAACACTCCATTGTTTCACTTTTCTTCGTGGCTTCTACATATATATTTGTATATTCATTATGTTCCAAATTTTCGTGATTCAATTACGTTCACGCGCGCGCGCGCACACACACACACACATATATATATATAAACACACACACATATATACATACATTATTATTCTCTAAATTTGGTTGTATAATACTTATGTTCGTGTTATTTTGAGGCCAAGACCCGAAGGGATTAACATCATAACTGGATGCTAAATCAGTAAGAGTTTTGCTATAATGCTGAACTGCTCAAGGCCATTTTCTGGCGTCCGTAATTATCATTCTCAGTGCGGTTTAAGTGCGAGGTTGGCACCTCTCATTTATTGTATGAATCTCCGTAGCTTCTGGTTATGAAGGAGCTGGAATTACGAAGCCAGAGAACTTGCTGTCAAGGATTATTTTGTCTAATTAAGATATCATTTTCTTGGGTAAACATTCCCGGAACCCATTTTACCATCACTGAGCGACTATTATAATAGCATACAAGGAATAGCAGGTGTATAAAAAAACTAGGAGTTGGTGATTTTCTTTATATTTGCTCTGAGTTAATAGGTCTTTAGCTGTTGTGGAGCTACGATCAGATTGTATGCCATCACAGATGGCCATAAGAGAACTAAACGTGTTTTGTTTATATTGCAAGGATATCCTCTGACTTCTTTGTTTTCTAACAATTTTTGGATGCGCTTATCCATGGAAGCATTAAAATCCGGAAGGAAATGGACAAAGAATTTCTTTTCCTGGTTGAGTTCTATCCTGCGGAGTTTTAGCAACTTTTTGGCATTACTAATCCACTACACCTGAATGATCGTAAAGATTTTTTTTTTTTTTTTTGTTCAACACTAAAATGCCGTGAATTCCGTCTTTTAAACATTGATGTTCTGGGGTTCTTACACTAATGATGAATGATTATACTTAAAGTTTCTGTTTATTGATCTGGTGTTTCATATGCAAGTTAAGTCGACATATGGAACAGATTCTCATGCTTGCTAATTCTTGTTTTTCATTATCATTCTTCTTACTACTACTTCCTAAGAGGAAGGGTTTAATTATTTAGATGCAAATCGTCTGTAGTATTCTTAGTAAGATGGTGAGCAAATCGTGGATATGTTCTCGAGTGTGTCATTCGACTGCTTTTTCGGCCTCAATAAGTAATCTAAATTTTTGTCAAACAAATCAATATTTATGTAAGTGTGCATTTACCTGTGAGTGCGTGCGTATGGATGTATGTTATGCAATAAAATTTTTTTAGTATTTACTCGAACCATTGGCAGCACAATGAAATTCAACGCATCTGCCGGTCACAATGATAAGCTCCAACTTTTGCACACCAGTTATTACATTATTCGGTTACCCTCAATTCAGACTTTGTTAGTCAAGGCTGGTACTATGTGACGATAGATCTGCAAGTTTTATCTCGTGTTACTCTCAAGAATTGCTGTAGTACCTGCTATAGTAGATTCACATCAACCGTGCATCTAATGTCTAGGCCAGTCCCTTACGACGCTTCTGATTGGCTGCTGATAAGCCAGTCACAGGCTGGAAAAACTCAGTCTCTCCAGAGAGTTCACACTGGTAGGATATGTGTTCCACCTCTCCTGAGGTATACTTCTTTCAGGAGAGGTGGAACATACATCCTGCCTATATGGACTCTCGAGAGAAACAGAGTTTGCAGCCCTGTAATTGGCTTATCAACAGCCAATCAGGAGCGTCGTAAAGGGACTGGCCTAGACATCAAATGCTCGGCTGACGTGAATCTACTATAGCCTTTATACCTTTGCTGGGTGACGTCGCTACGTGCGCACCTCATGATATTTGTGAACTTCAAGCCAAGATTTTTTGACCACAATTACTCAGATGTTATTCAGGTCGTTCTGCTCTCCCTAATTTCTTCCACGAGTTTTCGTTTCCAGAGCGCACATTTCGGGTATCAGCTTTCATGGTTACCGGTCGAATTAGTCTTCAGTCCATTTCGTTTCTTTTGCTGGAAAGTCTACTTCATGTTTGCTCCCGTTTGAAATGCATCAGTGGTTTCTAATTTTCAACTTCATTAATGTTTAATCTCTATATGCAGATGGAAATTACGCAAATTTACTTTTGACAAAAGAGAATAACATCAAAGGATATGAATTTATTTAAGTAGAATAAAGTTGTAGAGAGACTGTTTACTTGTAAGACTATAAGCAGTTATTAATTTGGAACAAAGATATTTCAGTTGCATGTACATATTGTTCTGACTTTTTAAAAAAAAATTTCCTTTGAGTTTATGACGTGACCGTACATAATGTGGTTTGACTTTTATTAGATTTTTCATGTTGAACTGAGAATAGTGCAAAAAGTATAAATTCATAACCATTTATCTATTACATGATGCAATTTCAATACAGTTGACATGGTAACACTTTCTTCTTGACATTAATGTCGGCTGCTCAGGGAAAGAAGGATCCTTGCGCGAGGCTTGATATCTATACATATACATATACGTACATATACATATACATATACATATATACATATATACATATATATGTGTGTGTGCGTTTGTATATGTTTTTTTTAAATTATTCATTAATATATACACTTGATATATTTTTTAGTGGTATGGATTTAGAAATTTTCCATGGTTTTGTAAAACACATTTTCCAACCTCAGATTAATTGGTTTTGCAGTTCTTGAGTATTCCATTATCTGTCTTTTAAAATTGTTCTGAATTATTGCACTAAACTTCGGAGGGAAATTGTAAGTACTCGTTTGCTCTCTTCTCTTTCATCCCATTCAGTTGTCCAGCAGTAGGATTTAGCCAGCCTTATGCTGGCACGGGCTCTTGCTTTTTAGTGGCCCGTAAATTCAGTTGTCCGTTGATTTCAAAATGGCCTTAAATGTCTTTCCATTGAACTGTATACTACTGACTCGCTAATTCCGTCATTCAAGAAGCTAGATATGCTGATATTGGGCTTTATTTGGATACGAATTATGGACACACACGCGCATCACGGACGGCTTGTACTGACGCCACAGGTTTCCTAATGCAGACACAATTTGTGCTCGTCCTGCTCCTCTTACGTTAACCCTATGACGCAGACACTCTCGACCTCGTTGATTCAGTAAAAGGAAGCCCTTCCCTCTCCCTCCTTTCCCCTCCCCCCCCTTCCCCCTCCCCCCTCTTTTTCTCCTATGGAATGTTTTTGTTTTGTCATCCATGTCTCGAGGGACACACAACAGGGGAAACTGGAGTTAAAGGAAAAAAGGAACCTGGATTTTCTCTCTGGTCTCTCTCCTCTCCAGGATACCCTTATCATGACCCTCCTCTCTCCATCAGACACCCCCTCCCATCCCCCTACTTCTTTTGTTTTTGTATGCCATTTCCCTCCCACGTCTGCCTCTTTTTCTCTCCTTGAAAAAGTCGGTTCGCCGTCTACGAATTCCCCTCTGAGCTCTGTATCTGTGGGGTTTGATAACAGAGAATGGGAGGCCAATTTTCCTGTTTTTGAGGTGGCGCTTGATTTCCTGTTTCTGTATTATTAGTTTTCTATTTCTCTCGGGTCCTTTGCGCCTCTGCTGTGCATCGACTGCTGTTCTGATTTTAATCTTATCTTTGCTTCCGACTGATTCCCTGCTTATCGTTCGTTATACTCTTTCTTCTCTGCGCATTCTAAAGCTCTAGCAGTGTAGAAGAAGCTTCTCACGCACATTTGCAGTTAAGCTGCATTATGTATAAACTTGTCATACACACAAACACACACACACGCACACACATATATAACTATGAAAGGAGATATTTCTACAATGAACATACAACGCCCCTGTGCTGAATTCAGTAATTTCCACAAGGTGAAATATTGGAGAGAGTAAAGTTTCGCCAGATTTTTTTGCTTTATTCAAGAAGCAAATAGGGGATTGGAGGAAGATTTAGAAGTGGCGATATTGAAACGGAATTGTTATTATCCGGTTATTGTAAATGCCCGTAGGCAACGAGAGACTGTCTCGCCGATGCCCTGGTTTCCCGGGTAATGCCAGAAAACGTCAGAGTTGTGTCCGGACGCCTCCGCTTCCAAGGCTTTCCCGTCGGGGGAGGGTGGACTGTTGACTCGTCAAAAGGAAAGACCCCTTCGGGCGGTAGAAACCACATGAAAATAGGTATTCGTATCAGTGAGTGATGATGTCCTCTTGTATAGCATCGAGGTATTTATGGAACGATGTCAATTGCATAAATGAATGGAAGGACTGACGCTGATGATGCGACAGTGTGCTTGGTTTTCTATATTTTCCGTTTCAGTTTCAACCATAATATGTTTACGTTCTGTGGCGGTTATTATTTGATGTTGTTCGTCGATATGTGCTGGCAATGGGATATTTGGTCTTCAGTCGAAGTTATATGGTTAATTTTTTAATACCATTATATTTTAAGTTGTTGTATATAAGTATTTTTAAATTGTGTATATCGGTGGAAATCCTTTTTCTCTCAAACGCGTTGCAACGTATTGACAGAATCTGAACATATTTTGCTTGCAGTGGAATTCAGATTATTATAATAATATTTCTCGTCATCCTGGCCTTCATTCCAACGAATAGGGGAGATTTGACTTTTTTTTTTTTTTTTTCTTTCTCTGGAAGCGATTTATGTTGTGTAATTCTTAGGATTAGGATTTCCTCGAGATGAACAACTCCCGTGATAACCTTTGCCAAACTGCTGGTCCTATTCCATGATTGTAGGGAATTTATTTCCCCAAAATTCTGACGTAGGTTGCTCCTTGTGGTCAATTAGGTTTTATTTTCTTTTTATTGGCGATGAGAAAGATTGCTTCATTTAATTGCTCTTAATTACTCGAGTTATTTATTTGGAGCCTCGATAATACGTGTGCGCACGTAGTTATCTCATAATCAGTGAGATGATGATCTCGATAATTTGGAAAGGCTTATTACATTTACTTATAATTGCCCTTATCTTTAATGATTTCATCTGAACGAAGAAATGTGTAGTATTCGCAATTACCATCGCGTACGTGGCCACTTTTCGAACGGGTTCAAAGCACATTAGTACCTGATGTTTCGCGCTATCTGTTTCAGAACGGCTGTCCTCTTTATATATATATTATATATATTATATATAATTATAATATAATATTTATATATATATATATATATATATATATATATATATAATATATAAATTCATTCATATATATATATATATATATATATATATATACATACTACATATACATATACATATACGTACTTAATTAACTATCTTCTTGGTATGAGAGCCCCTTCTTTGCGATTAGGGTGGAAGAAATTAAACCTAAATGTAACCTGCAAGTGTAGCTTTAAATACAGGTCAATAAGAAAGGTCTAAAAGAAAAAAAGATAAAGAAAATAGAGAGCTGATGTGCCGAAGAGGGTGGGAGTTTGTTTAGAGCAGTTTCCGTTGCTTGAAACAAAGCTTTGTATGAATCCCCATAGAAAAGCCATCGATTTAGGACTACATTCATTACGTCTCAGAGAAAGTTTAACAAAACATGCTTTAATCATTCTCACACACACACACATACATACATCATACATACATACATACATCTACATACAATTACATACAAACATAATACATTCATGACATATATTGATATATATTATATTTATTATATTAATATTATATTATTAATGATGATTAGTATATAATATACATATTACATTTGTGTCCAGTTTTTACTCACGTGCATATCTATTTTCTCTTAGGTTTTTGTCACTGGTTAAGTTGGTTAGGTTGTATGTGTGTAATAAAGTATACATCGACAAGTTAATTGACGATTTACGGTTGCTCTGATAGTCTTAGTAGTATTCTTGTGGCCTGCAACGACGACTGATTTTTGGAGAAAAATTAAGAAACTCCTCATTAGCAGCATATTGCACGACTTGCTTTCAGTCGCAGCTCATATCTGGCTTGTAAACGTTTTACGTCCCATTTCCTGAAATGAAAGATATTCAGAATTTTGAATTGACTGATTGTTCAGTTTTTGTGAAGTGACTGCGGTCTTCGACGCCAGGAGGCTTGAAAAGGCTCCCAACATCGTCGATTCTCAGAAATTTATGACGACGTTTGTGACGACGGTTTTGATGAATCCCCCAAAGATTCCTCTTGTGACGGCCGTTCATCATCTGCCAGACTGATCTAAAAGACATTACGTCCGGGTGGGGAAGTGAATGAGGTTTGTCGTACAGAATGTGCTGCTGCCTTAGACACCTCGAAAATGATTTGACTGATTTGTGTAAACTGGCGTCTTAATGATTATGGTCATGCACGAAACAACAGTAGGTGACCTCTGCCAAGCGGTACTGCAGTTTTATTTCTTCTCTTCTCTTTTCTTTTGTTGGCAATATTAAATTCTGTCAACCTCTAGTTTTTTATTTATAAGGGAAAAGGAGCTAGAAGTTTCGTACAAAAATTCTTTTTATTACGTATTATCGGCATAGATGTTACTATTAAAAGTAACGGACGGTATAACTATATACATTATACTATAATACTTATACTATATTATATATAATATATTACTATACTATAATAACTATATATAATATATATATATACGTATATGTATATGTATATGTATGTATATGTATATGTATATGTATGTGTGTGTGTGTTTGTGTGTATGCATGTAAACTTAACTTTATAAAACTCCTGCAGCTCAGAATGTTTAAGATTTTGTTGTAGGCCCCTCGCAAGTATTACGAACTATTTATCTTATGTTTTTCTTTGAACAATACTTCCCGAATTCCAGCCTTCCTTCGAGGCCATGACCTTGCATTAAAGGCAAACTGCGACTGCGAGAGTGGAAAAAAATCCTATTACTGTTACTGAAAATATTCGTCCATTATATATGAGGTATTTGGTAAATACTTGATAATTATGAATGTATTGGATATTTAACAAAAGTCGTGTAGAGATTTAATGTCTGCCGGACGGAGGGATGGGTGTGGAACAGCGTTCGGAACAGCATTTGAGCAGCATTGTGGGTGGTTGCTGTACGACGGTTCGTGGCGGTATCGCCGACCCTCGGGCGTTTCTGATGACATGTGCAAACAGTTCCGTTGAAGGGGAAAAGGTGGGATGGGGGGTTGGGGAAGAAGGAAGAGATGTAGGGCAGGGAGAAAGGGTGGATGTAATGGGTAGTGGAAGGGAGGGACCCCCAGAAGTAGGAGGGCTCAACAGGGCGCGTGCTCCAAAGGACATCATCTTCCCGAATACTTATCAGTTATTTGTTTTCTTTTTTCCCTTGTTTTGGTTTGTTGTGACGTTATAGTCAAAGTCATCATCACATTCTATCTAGTTTTCTTTCTGTTGTCGTTTTTCTTTCGTTATTTTCCAACTGAGGAAGTGAAACGAGAGAAATTTTTAGATGTGACTGTTTTGTTCAATGAGCTTTAATGTGTTCACTAATCAACTGCCAACCATTCGTTAGGGGAAAGGTGTCAGTGGATGCGCGAGTAAGGTGTGCGCATTGACTCCCCCATCGGGGCAGTTCCTCGAGGGAGACCCGCCAGAACGCATCGTCGTCTCCTCCATCTTCTACTCCTCAACCGCCGACGTCTCTGCGTCACCGTCGCCGTCAGCAACGTCATCGCCACTGTTGGTCCCAGTGGCACCCGCCCTGACGCCCCCCTTCCATCCCACTGGAGAGACCCACTCCTTCACTTTTGATGCCTCTGCCTCCTGTAGGAGACGCAGTCGTAGTGCTTTGCCGTTGAACTGAACAAGTGGGGGTTGGTGTGCGTGTGCGTGTGCGTGTGCGTGTGCGTGTGAGGTGGCGGCGGTGGTGGAGGAGTGAGCGGAGGGGCTGCTCGGGTCGGGACTGGAGTAGAGGCCTCCTGAAGAAGTGAGAACAGTGGTTGTGTCGGATCTGGAGAGCGAGGGGCGGTGGCACTGTGAGTGGGGATAGCTAGCCTCGGCCCCCTCCCCCTCCCCTCCCCCCCCTCCCCATCCCCCTTCCTTCCCTCCTCCTACAGGTTGTGGAAGGAGAAATACCACCGTGGCGGATGAGGGTTCTGAAAGCCGCCCATGACCATGCTTGATGGGTCAGGGTCAGGGGCGGGGGTGCACCGGCAAGGGTCAGCTCGGGGGGAGGGAGCGGGATGCCCCGTGGGGCCCTCCCTCTCCCTGCCGGCGGTGGCCCTAGGCATCGAGCTCACCGACTTGGCGAATGCCTTATGACGCCTGGCCTCATGTGACCCTACTATGCCCGAGGGCCCCGCCCCAGACCTTCCACCAGGGGCCAGGATCCGCCGGAGTTCATCAGCCAGAGCCACGCCGAGGGCATCCCCGAGGGCTTCACCCCGTTCCTCTCCCCACAGCAGTCGTCATGGGTCACTCCGGCGGGAGGGCGAAGAAGCGCCGCACGCCCTGCTGATCAGTACGTGTAGCCGTCATGGGTCACTGAGACGAGAAAGCGACGACGCTGCTGCCCTTGTGATCAGCGCCTGCAGTCGCCATGGTTCGCTCCGAAGGGCAAGCGACGACACCGTCTTGATCACGACCCCCATCCACCTGGAGCCAAGGGTGGTGATCGCTGGCCCGAAGATGCACACTCTGCCCTTGCCCTTGGGTGATGGCGAGTACCTGGCATTATCGCCCTGGGCACCCCCCTGCTAGCCACGCCTGTTTCCCCCACCACGCCCACCCCAGCCACCCCCGTCTCGCCGATCATCCCCAGGATTATCTCCACCAACTGGGAGTCGTTAGGAGCCTACGACCCCTACAGGTAGCCCGGACCCCCACCTACTACCGAATCCCTAAGAAAACCTCCCTCCCCTCATCCACTCAGGCAAGGGCCTGAAAGCATGAACAACCCAGTTGACATTTTTGTTGCAAAGCCCAGGTCTTACCCACAAACTCCTCACACCCCAGTTCTATATATATATATATATGATTTAGGCTGAAAACTGGTGTATTTCAGTTTTGTATTCCGTGTCCCTGTCCTTTCATGAAGCATGATTTACATTGACCCGGTGCTTGATACACGGGTAGTGAAGCTACGGTGAAATGTGGAATACCCTAGATAATAATAACTTGCTTACTGGTGGCTTTTGTAATCATGACCATTTGCTCGACAGAGGTCAAGTCCCTTTTGACTTCCCATATGCATATCTAGTCCGTGTCCCAAGGTCACACGTCCCTTCTAAGTCAGGTTGCTGACCCGACCCACCTACCCCATTTTTTTTATTCCCTGATTATGTTGCTTGATAAAGTAGGAAAAGAAACAGCCCTTAGATACCCGGTGGCACAGCCGAGGTCAGAAGAGATTCGTGTGTGTGTTTGTGTATACTGCTTTTCCCCCAAAAATCAAGAGTCCATACCAGTTATTTCTTCGTCGTCACCCATGTCAAGATTCCGTCACCCACAAGTCCACCCAAAGCACCCATGGTCTTAATCACACCGCAATGAGAACTGTGTTGCCTGCTTCCACGACGTAGAGAACAGTCCAAATATGAAAGAAATTTATTTGGAGTATTTTGTATTTTTTTCTTGTGATTGATGTAGCTCTGGTGTTAGAGAAATGTTCACCGAACTCTTCCCTGCCTTGATGATAACTTACATCTGTATTTTATTGTCCCTTTTCAAATGGTGTTCTTATAAATACTTTGTTTGTGTCCACACGAATGTTTATGCTCATTGTCTCATGCATTTGTATTCTTATAATGTCACTGGATGTTTTGTGTCTTATGTTAGTCATGAATATTTTTTTCCTCTTTTGATACAATTTTGTGTATTTTGATGTTTTATATCTTTTACAATTTTACTAAAGATTGTGATCATTTGTGCCGACTGTTATGACAACCTCAGTTGTCCGTTTTTACCAAAGTTTTTTTCATGAGTGAAGTCTGGTGACTAATTCTTTTGCAGGTACTTCATAAAGTCCAGCCTATACCTTGAAAAATTTATTTATGCATTGTTTACGTAGTAATTTATTTGTCTGGCATGAATATTGCCATTGATTTTATTAGCAGTAAGTTACCCATTTCTGTTAGCATTGAACGTCATCATTCCCTTCCCGCAAATCAATAAAGCTGCTATGCTTTCAAGGTAAGTCGAAATTGATCAAGGAATATATGCGGCCAACTTCCCCACCTTCCTCTAAAATTAAGTAAACTTGGCATCATTTTTTTTCTTTTTTGCGTCCATTAGAATAAAATGAATCATTTTGCTGCTGTTTCGGTCATTTTCCAATTAATTCACATCTTGCAGGGCTCCCAACGCGTCCCCAACTGCTGGGAGAGAACGTGAGAAAATTTGCATAGTAAAACATTGAAATACTGGTATATATTAAAGGGCTTAGTAGGGGCGCACGGTTTTCAGACGCACATTGAAATTTTATTTATGTACTTAGAAATTTTAACACTGTCAAAGGATGTGAAAATCATAACTTGACTAAATGACGGATTTTATCATAATCAAAATGAGTTGGTTAGCGTTTCATTTACCGCGCTTCATTCTGCCCTGAACTCTTTCGATAGTTAAATACTCGGCGTACGTGTAATTTATTGCAAAAAATATCCATACATTTTCTTAGGGTTGAGACGAATCTTCAGTCATGTTAGTATTACAACAAACTAAACCGTTGAACAACTTAATGTACTGTATGCCGTGAACGTAAAGTAGGGCTTGTTGAAAGAAATGCGTTGCTTTACAAGATACTGATTTTAGTCATTTGATTACTTTAGTCTGCCGTTGGCAAAAGTTTTCCAATGAGCATTACTTTTATTTTTATTAAATAAATTAATTGGATTTTAAGGATTTTGGGTCACTATTGAGTAAACAGAAGCCATAAGTTTTAAATAGGAGAATTTTCGTTGTAGCTTTAGTGATAATTTATATTATAGCTATCACTGCTTTTGTTGTAGTTATTTCATAAGAAAAATTTCTTTTTATAGTAAACGATGAGTTCATGGTTTTAATTACCCTCTTCTGTGCTCATGTTTCTTGGCACGAGTTCAGTGTAAGATAGGGAGTTTCCAAGCCAGTCTTATTTATTTTCGTAATAACCTGATTAGTCATG
>NC_061108.1:49745542-49758042 GCF_015104395.2 Macrobrachium nipponense
TACTTATACAGTAACAAATGTCTCTAAAGACTGGGAAAGGTCTAATCAGACATTTCAGGACGTTTCAGAATCTGAGTCTTACACTAACTATCTGAAAGATTGTCCCGAGGATGTGGATCCAAAACGCACTGGATGCGTTTTCACGAATGTTATTATTCCAAATGACGATATACTTGGAAAGTCAACTACCGACTCAAGTTCAGAAAATGAAGAGGCAAAGATAGCGCATTCTGAAGGCAGTGATTTCGACTTGTATTACGTAAATAAGGATAACAATGTTAATGTTCTGTCCTTTCTACCCAGTAGCAGAATGCCGAGTTACAAAACAAAACTGAAGTATACATCAAGAAAAAAGAATTCTGTCAGTTTAGTAATGACAGGAGAAACATCGAGTAGAAATCAATCTTCGAGTCCGCGCAGACGCCCTGTAAATTCTTACGATGTTACTCCAAGTAGGAGCAACAGGAATATGAGGAAAAATGCTAAGATGCCATTTGGTAGTGACCGATATAGTGATGACGATACTGGTGATAAGAATACATGCTTAGACACTGAAGATGAAAACAATGTATTTTTGCTCAAGTACAGCATCCCAGCGGCTCACCACTTTGATATGAGTGACTGGAAAAACAGAAAAAACGCTGTTGTTCGTGGAATTGTCCCTCAACGAAATACCTCTCCATTAGACAAAAGTGTGGATGATTCCAGTGCAGGTATCCACACTAGTACTACATCATCATCATCATCATCATCATCATCATCATCATCATCATCAGCACAGCCACCGAGGTGCTCAGGAAGAACTTCATTCGATAAAAGTGTCCCAGAGCTTCATTGCAGTGAATGTCATGAAGGACCTACGGAAAATGAAAAGTGTCAAATCCCAACTCTAGAAGTAGACAGCCATCGGATAACTGAATTGTTCCAAGCGAAACACTTGGAAACACCTGGCGGTTCAAGAGGCGTAATATTGGATACATTCTGCGCGGCTTCCACGCTTATGGGATCTCCCTATGGTTTTGATTTGCAAGCTATTCCGAGAAGACAATCCAGGTATAATCATTTATATACTAGCACATTAGTTTTACTGTAATAGTACTTTTTATCTGCTGGGTATTGATTAGTTATCTATAGTAACATTATTTAACATCAGTTAGGTAAAGAAAAGTGTCCCTACATCATACATCGCTTAAGGGAAAACTAATGATCTTGAATAATAATTTGCCTTGGTTAACGAAAGTAATAGTTATTCTTTGGTGCTTTCTATCAGTTATGTAAAAAGCAATTATCCCCGACACTAAAACAGGTCTGGTACCATATTTTAACAAAATATTAAACATACTGATAAGTTCGCCAATCAGCAAACAAAATATCTCGCCTCCTTTGCAGTCTTACTTTCTTTGACATTCGAAAACAATAGCCCAAGACAATAACCACTGCAAAAGATTTGAAGAGCCAGGTCCTCATTTACCTCCCCCTCCCGGCTGTAATGGGTCTTAGAGTCAATGCAATGTTTTATACGGCTTTTGCTGAACTTAAGTGCAAATGACAAATACTGCATCAATTTTCTTAGATATTGTAAAAAGTCATTAGGTAGTCAACATTTTAAAATGTAAGTGTACGGTAAATTTTTCATATCTTTATCATCAACAGTAGACATTAAGATAGTTAAGATTAAAAAGTAGTTTATATGAGTTATGTCCATGAATTGGGAGCTACCAAGATGAACATTGATTTTCAGGCTGGCTGCATGTGGAAATTTTTCTAATTTCTCTGAAATTCTAACGTAATTTTTGTATAAAAATAAAAAAAAAATTCCTTAATGGAGGATTCTGAATTATTATGCAGCGATTCCTTCCTAGGGTAGAAAAAAGCGAATAACTGAAACAAATCATGTATTGACACTTAATAATATGATTGCCGAAAAATTTCCATTTTTTAAAAATCTTTTTCGAACAGACAGCAATTCTATGAATGTCCGTCCTCAAAGTCGCTCACACTCATTTCATAGCTTACAGTTTTCACCCGTCTCTGTCGTGTGTTCAGAGTTCACAGGTCCACAAAAGGCCTATTCTTCTCTTTCAAAGGTAAACACATTTCTCATGTGGAAGAACATATTTATATGGAAACATATATGAGGAAGTGAAATCAGTAAATGATAAATTTAAGATCAAAGTATAATGCTGTATGAAACTCTCAGCCACTGACCATGAAACTCTCAGCCGCGGTCAACGGAACTTTCAGCCACGGCCCGGTGGTGGCCTGTGTTGTTGGCACCTGCAGTGGTGCCAGGCTAGAGGGCTGCAATTTGATACGTTTGATGATTGATCAGTATACAATTTGCAGCCCTCTAGCCTCAATAATTTTTAAGATCTGAGGGAGGACAGAAAAAGTGCGGACAGACAGACAAATAGCCATCCCAATAGTTTTCGTTTACAGAAAACTATAAAAGTGGATCTGGCCATCGTCGTCTTCTGAGAACAACATTGCGGTACATCTGGCATTTGGTGTCACTTATTAATAGTAAAAACAGCTAAGTATAAAAGTTAAGTATATCTTAGTTTTACCAGACCACTGAGCTGATGAACAGCTCTCCTAGGGCTGGCCCGAAGGATTAGATGTTTTTACGTGGCTAGGAACCAATTGGTCATCAAGCAACGGGACCTACAGCTTATTGTGGGATCCGAACCACATTATATCGAGAAATGAATCTCTATCACCAGAAATAAATTCCTCTGATTCCGCGTTGGCCGAGCCGAGATTCGAACTTGGGACCATCGGATTGGCTGCCGAGTGCGAAAACCACTCGATGCCTGAGAATGTGGCATACATGAGCTTCCCTTCTTCCCACCATCCGTACACAACACACGTTCCACAAAATACTATAGGAATAAAGATAAAATCTGCAGACATCCAGTATCCTGAGTCACCTTCAAGATCCATCAGGAATCTAGACCCAGTGGCCTTCAGTTGTCTGTGTTGCAACTCTCTCTCTCTCTCTCTCTCTCTCTCTCTCTCTCTCTCTCTCTCTCTCTCTCTCTCTTTCATATTTCAGAATGAATCTAAATCTAACATTAAAACTGCACTGGAGATTAAACTGAAATTTCATGTGTGTTTGTGCATGTTACAGGTAAAAGCAAAAAAAAATTATGATAACATCCTATGGAGAGGTATGCAGTCAAATGTCAATGAATACGAAATAATGTTCAATTCTATTAATGTAGTTAAATAAAAATGACTCCAACTGGAACGAAACGCTTATAAAGTTCCCACAGTGGTATGCAAGGTTTGACTAGTTATAAAAACCTTTATGCGATATTGTATATCGTGCTATTAAGAAATCCACTTTATAAAGATTAAAGGAAAATCGTATAATGGTATACAGTACACTCGCAAATATAGTCGTGAGTGACCCTACATTTCAACCAGTGCCGAGTTTGTCACCAAAACATGTTGTTAAATAAATGGATTAATATTCAGTTTCCAAGGTATCATCATAATTGTGAACTTTGTAATAATGAGCCTTTTTATGTGCATTGTTTACTGCATTTGGAGTCAGCCAGTGACGTCACGCTGATTGGTAAAATTAGTACAATGGTATTGGCAAAGAGCAGAAGATTTCGTACAGATGAAATTGGGCTCGTATGGTAAAACGTGTTTAGACGATAGGCATATCCTAAGGTACAAAACTCCTGAGTATACTAAATACTCTAGGTTCATTGTGCCTACCTTTCAAATGCTTTACCACACTTTAGGCAAGGTGAGCTAAAGGCGACTTGGGCAAAAATAATAATAATAATAATAAATAAATGAAAAAATATATTAAAAAACAGCAGTCAAAGTACCAAGCATTGACAGCACCAAGCGCTTATAAAGTAACATTTACATTTCGTGAGCGAGATATGTCGTCTACGTTTAAGCAAAAATAATCATTCCTGTACTTCTCTTTCAAATTCGGGATGACAAGCAGAAGACATAATACTAGATATCATGTGAAAGCGTGAGGTAATTACCCATACTAATTCTTCATAATTAGAGGTCTAAAGGAACATTCTTTAGTTTTCAGACGGCGCACAGTTGCGAACACGTTCTTGAAAGACGTCATGTGAGAGAGCTAAATGAAAAAATGGTGATTTGTGCCAACATGAAGTGTAACATACATGAAAAGAATTAGGGGAGATTGGTGTGATATATCTCAAGCATAAACCGAAGTGTTTGAAAGAAATAAGATTTTCGAATAAACTCAGATCTACAAATACGCAAGTAAAAGAAAAATGATTTATTTAAACAACTTTGGAACATCATAAAGTAAAACTCCTAAGTTTTATTGTAACTTTGTCAAACTACCATTATAAAGCAAAACTGGCATAGAACATAAAGGAGAAAATTCATCACAGAAGCGACATATGAGATTTAGCTTAAAAACCATAATATAGATATTTGAAGAGTAATCTTGCAAAGCCTTCATCACGCAGTAAAATGGAGCAAGTTTGTGGGTTTTATGGAGTTTGCATGTGCAATAACCCTGCAACACCGGTGCTGTAACCAATCCTGTGAGGCGTTAATCACCCTTTGCGTTACGCTTAACGACTCATTAAGTATGCGTAATAGACCACACGTATTCGGATAGTCGTTTTCTCGAAGAAATAGCGAACTGTCAACTTTCCACTTTATAGTTCTTTCCTCATCTGTCTAATTGCCGTCTTTTCATTCCTTTCATGAAACCACAACGGCTAGAAATGAACGGAAGCCTCAGCTGGTAGGGATTGAGTTCCTCCATTTCTTCCATTTTCGGATTCATGAGACTTAAGTGGCCCATAATAAGCGGAAAACCTTCGCGCAATGAAAGATGACTTTCATTTACCACATCAGGAGACCATTGTGGGAGGAATCGTGGAAACATCATCTGGCAAGGAATAATGGCTTTCATTTATTGTTTCATGAAGTCTCGATGGCAAGGAATGAGCAGAAAATTCACATGAAAAGAAATAATTGCTTCCAATTACCGTTTCATGGAGCCACATTGGCAAGTCATGGTTACATCCATATGGCGTTTCATGAAACCCCAGTGTCAAGGAAAGAGCCAAAAATTCATCAGGCAAGAAATTACTGATTCCATATACTGCATCAAGGACATCCCACTGACAAGGAATGACAGTTCCATTTATCGTTTCATAAAATCGTATTGGCAAGAAATGAGCCAAGTTAACTTGCCAGGGAACAATAACCTTTAATCTTCCTTAGCGGTTTCACGAAACCTCATGGGAGAGGAAATATTACTTGCATTTACTATTTCACGAACCATAAGTGACCAGGAACGATTACAAGCATTTACCGTCCTCTAAAGCCACATTGGTGAGGAATAAGCGGAAAACTCATCTGACAAGGAATGATTCCTTTCTTTTACGGTTCCATGAACCTTTGTGATAAGGAATGAGAAGAAACCTCTTATTACAAAATATGGTAATTTTCATTTACTGCTTCATAAAACTTGGTAATGGGAAGAAGTAAGCAGATATCTCAACTTGCAATTAATGTTTACTTCCATTTGTCATTGCATGAAGTCTCAGTGCCAAGGAAAGATTATATCTACTTACCATTTCATGTGATCTCTTTGGCAAAGAAAATCCTGACCTTCATTTGGCAAGGGTTTATGAATTCCATTTACCTTTTCATGAAACGTTAGTTGCAAAGAATGGTTACTTCAGTTACTTTTTTTTAATGAAACCTCAAGAGCAGTAAATGATTACACCCATTCACCGTTTCATGAGGTCATAGTAGCAAGGAATTAGCTGAAACTCATCATGCAAGGAATGAGACCATCTACTTACCATTTCATGAAAACACGATGGGAAGATTCTATCCATTAACATTACACGAAGACACAGTAGCAAGGAATGAGTTGAAACCTCTCTGCGAGGAATTATTACTTCGTTTAACGTTCCATGAAATCTCGGCGGTAAAAAAAAATGAGAAGAAACTTCATCTGGTAAGGAGTGATTACTTTCCTGTATCGGTTTTATGGAACGTGATTGACGAGGAATGATAACTTCATTTACCGATTCAAGGAGCCCGTGGGAGGGAATAAGCCGGAACTACTGCGAGAAACGAATGGTTGCTTTTATTCATCATTTCACGGAACGTCAGTAATAATTAGTGTTTACTTCAAATTCCAGTCTCATGGAACTTCATCTAGTAAGGAATGATCATCTTCACTTAGCATTTCATGAAACCTCATTGGCAAGGAACGAATACTTCCATTTACTGCTGAAACTGTATTGAGAGGAAATGGGCAGAAATCCAGATATCTCATCTGACAAGGAAGGATTACTTATATGAACCGTTCCATTCAACTCTGGAAAGGAATGATAAGAGACCTCGTGAGGTAAAAGATGATGGCTCCTATTTACCATTTCATGAAACCTATCGGGCATACAGTAGTAGAAACATTGTGGCAAGGGTTCATCACTTATATTAACTGTTTCATGAATCCTCGATGGGAAGAAATGATAACTTCATGAAGCCTCGACGGCAAAGAATAATTATTTCCATTTTTTATTTGAAACAAGGAATGATACTCCCATTAACCGTTTCATGATATTTCAGTTGCAAAGAAGAAGCCGAAACTTCATTTGTCAAGGAATTACTAATTCCTGATGGAATTTTATCTGGATGAAGGATAACTAACATTTATCATTTCATGAAACTGCATTAGCTATGAATGGATTACTTCCACTTACAGTTCCATGAAACCACAGTACCAGGGAATGAGCAAATCTCATTTGGCAAAAAATTACTACTTCCATTCACCGTTTCCTCAAACCTCAATGGCAAGGAATGAGTGCTTCAGTTTACCGTTTCTTGAAATCATAGCGGTAAGGGAACAGCCAAAACAGTATCTGTGTTTGGGATGAGCCTGGTAGCTCCATACCCCAATCTCTCAGTTATCGTTTCACTATATATTGAGAGATCGCCACTGCTGGCCGATGTTTGTGCACCATTTAACCATCAGTCAATAAATTAGGAAGTAGAGAGATCGTGAAAATTTCTTTACCATGCTGCCATTATTTCAATATTCTGCTTCTAACTAAATGCAGTTGTATGTATGTATGTATGTATGTATGTATATATATATATATATCTATATATATATATATATATATACATATATATATATATGTATATATATGTGTATGTATGTGTGTGTATGTGTGTGTAATATATATAGATATATATTACTATAAATATATATATATAATACTATAATCCATTATATATATACATATATGAATTTTTATCACATCACCGTGATTCATATGATTTCTTCTCTGTGCGGATCCAAGAGAGGACGAATTATCAACTAAAAATTTCCCCCTTCGATTAACATATATGAAAAAATATAATTCTGAGGTAGAACGAATTGGATAGTAAGGACATTTGTAGCTTAATGCATAATATATATATATATATATATATAGGGATATACATATATATATACATATATATATATAATATATATTATAATTATATAATATAATAATATTATTTTATATATATATATATATATATATATATATATATATATATATAAATTAAGAGATAAAATACAGCTGCGGCTGCTAGCCTATATATAAAAACTAAAATGGGCACCGCAAAAATAGTTTTTTATCATAACTTATTTTTTGGAAGAAAGTGGTCTTCACCTGTACAGGAGAGACGGCCTCTTAAAGGAAGAAAGAGTTTATGTGTAGCGCAGAAGCAGAGAAAGAATTCCAGAGCATGGCAGTAACACTCAGTAGATGTAAGAAAGGGATACATGATTAATAGTATTATGAGAATGAGAGTAGGAGGAATTTGTTCCTCTTGTTCAACAGATGAGAAAGCGCAAGAGAATCAAAAGATGATATTTCCCTAAGATCAGTAGCCTTGATTTCAATCTTGTATCATTCATTGCTTGTTTGTATGCCCTAGGACCTGATATGCCCATGCACTCCTGACGTTATACGACCATTGACCTTACTCAGCTGTATGCTAAAAGTTCAGCTTTACAACATTAATCTCTCTCTCTCTCTCAAAATTAATTTCTCAATAGAATGTGGTTCGTAACCCACAATAAGCTGTAGGTCCCGCTGCTAGGTAACCATTTGGTTCCTAGGCATGCAAAAGTATCTATCCTTCGGGTCAGCCCTAGGAGAGCTGTTAGTCAGCGGAGTGGTTTTGTTAAACTAAAATACTCATTGGTAATTACGCCCTGCTGGTGGTGTTTAGTACACCTGTTCGACGCTCGAACTGGGCGAAGAGGGACGAATTTGCACGTTCCATAAAATCAAGCATAGCTACTGACTTAAACAAGGAACACTGCATGTAGCTGTCGTTAATCGAACGTTGAGGGTCGCATCTAGGAGAAATAACGAGAGTAGAAACAATAGCCGTGAGTGTTCATCGCTCCGTCATTACGTTTATCCATCCAAATGGGAGGTCTCGCGGAGGTAATCCTCACCCTATTAGGGTAAAACCATTCATAAGCTTCTCTACATACATTCAGTTTTGTGTGTGTGTAACGTACTCTGCAATAGTTTGAATGACATCCATTTAATGTTTAAATAATTCATTCAATGTTTAAATAATTCGTTTCTTTAACAGATGTATCCTACAATTTATGCCAATAGTTTGAATGACATCCATTTAATGTTTAAATAATTCATTTAATGTTTAAATAATTCGTTTCTTTAACAGCTGTATCCTACAATTTATGCCAAACTAACTGTTTTTATTTTTATCCGTGTAATATGGTAGTTATCGAAAAACTCTAAAGCAGTAAATTAAGTAGGGCAGTGAAAATGAACCAGTTTCGTAACCAGGCGATAAGAATGATAGCTGTGGGTATCCGTTGGAGGTGTCATTGGGAAGGCTTCTCGTACCAACTGCTCTCTAGTGTTGAGATTAGAAGTGGCTGGGGCGAATGTCATCGTTGACTCATGGAAATCATTTTCTGTTACTTTCGTGGTGCGAGTGAACACTGATGTGTAAGGAATCAGATATAAACAGTGCATTGGTGCATACTACTCTTTTCAGCTTTTGTTGTGTGCAAAGTATTGATGAGCGAAAGAAAGCGGCTTAATATCATATTAATTTTCAGTAATTTTCAGTGCGAGTGAAATATCTGTGATAAAGACAATAATACTCAGTTTCTTTTTACATTATGACGTGGAATTCAACGCAAATAAAAGAATGATTCTAAAATTGTTACCCGAGAAATGTTATCAGTTGTGGAATCAGTTATCCATCTACGCAGTATAATATTTAGTTAAATATGAGGAGATCCACTACTTTGAGAACGTTTAATTTTCAGTTAGTGTGGGAAAAGTCACTCGTTAATAACTCATTCAACTTTACAACGTTCTTTTGGCAGTAGAAAAATGGGATTTGGTTGATTTTATTGCCCAGTTAGAACACAGTAATATAATTGAATTCGCTAATACAATCACATGCTGTCAGAAGTGCTTTCCGGAGCTGATATTGATATTAACATGGCTGTTTGAAACATGAATAAACTTTTGTGGAAACATGTATTTTCTGTCATATACTGGTGAAACACTAGGTAATGAATGTATTGGTACATGAGAAATCCGTAAAGCGTGTTTGTAAAACTTCGAAACACTTCCTTAGTAGAAATGTAAGCTGTGAAAAGCAATGCAATTCGTTTTGATTAAAAATGATAGATATGAGAGAAAATGCATAGTAGTCCTACTGGAAATAATTCTAAAGGACATTATAGAATACTCGTCTTGAGCACTCCGTAAAATAGTTCCGACCATTGGAACGTTCCGTACCGCACCAAGTACCGTAAGCGTCAGCTGAAAGGCAGCATCTCTAAACGTGGCTTTCAATACCAGTAGAATATACATATATATATATATATATATATATATATATATATATATATATATATATATATATATAATCACAAATCTTAAGCCACAAGTATCGTTTAATATCGAATTCACTTTACCTTAGAAAAGGCATGCTACGTACAAAGGAATTATAATTAATTAATTAATAAGTGCTTTGTTGTTTCTAAACAAACTATGGTTCGAATCCTGGTCGGCGCAGAGGTGCTTATCAGTTATAATTGCCCTTGGATGAAAGTTATTCTCAAGGTAGTGAACTGGATGCTAAATTGTATTTGTGGTTGAATATATGTGAATATAAATAAGTCCCGCGTGTATAAGTGATATATATATATATTATATATATATATATATATATATAATATATATATATATGTATGTATATATACATGTGTGTATATGTACATGTGTATATTATACAGTGTGTATTACATAATATATATAATTATATATATAATATATATACATATATATATATATTATACATATTTATATATTATATATATATATATATATATATATAGTATTATATATATATATATAATATATATATAGTATATATAGTACATATATATAAAATCTCCAGGGGATTGTCCATGATACAACGATTAAAAACAATTAATTTATTCTAAGAAACGTTTCGCCAACATGAAATTCTCTGTGCATCATCAGTCTGTGAAAGAGAAAAGGACACATTTATAAATAACAAACAATAAAAGTGAAACAGCGAATCACATATATTAAAAATATTCTTAAAATACATAAAAGAACAAAAAGTAAAATGAAACAACAGGTAAAAAAGAACTGCTTAAAACCAACCGTTCATTGTGAGGAAGAAGATGATATGAACTACGACAAGTTAAAAGTAACGACATTCAACTATGCCAGACGAGTTGCTGAGGACGTGTTACTGTTTTAAGAGGGAAACAAGCCTCTTGATTATTATAAAGACTCAAGGGTGGTTAAATTGGTCAGGATGTTTGGAACAGGTCTATTATGGAAAACTGCTTCTTTTTGTATTTCAATTTGCAATAAAAGCATTATTCGATGTTTGCGAAAATCAGTGTGCTTAATTTCTCTGACCACTGCGAAAAGCTGAAGCCAAGTGCAGAGCAATATCTGACCCTTAAACAGCCTTTCGAGTTGATCCGACGTAAGAGCCCGACATCCAGGGCATGTAAAATTTTAGTATATAAACGTTGGATCGCGATTAAAAGCTGAAGGCGATCTTATAGTTAAAAAAAGGAACCAATTGTTGCAGGTATTGCTGGATATGAGTTGACTTAAGGCATGGTTCTCATGTTCAATGATTCGTTTCAGGCTGGATGTAAATTTCAAGTCAGATAATATAGGGGATTGTTGACATAAAATAGTCTTTTAGGACATTAAAATTAGGTATGGTGGCCTGCAAAATTTTGTAGTATTTTGTTGATGGTTTTTGAACAATGTCGCAGTGAAACGAATAGATTTTTAAACAAATTACTCGATCTTGCCCAGTGCAAGATTCGATGTTATTAATTTAATCAGCGCACTCTACTCGCAGGTCGATGGAATAGTTGCAATGGGTTCCCCTTTAGCCCCATTTTTTGCGAATTTATGTCTCATTTTGGAGTCTGAGTTTTTAAAAAACGATGTGATTTTTAACTTTAAGCCCTTTACTTTATACGCAATATGTGGATGATAACCTTTGCTTTGTTTCAACACCCATGCAATGTTCTCGTTTTTTAGAGTACATTAACAACTTTCCATCCTAATTTATCAATTTACAATGGAAGTAGGAACGAATGCATTGTTTACCCTTTTTTAGATTCTGAAAATTACAGAACCAACTTCTGAGTTCTCCACGCGGTCTAATAGAAAACGTACTTTTACTGGACATGACTAACAATTATTATAGTTCGGTCAACAATCTTTTAATAGTATAATACTATTTCACACTTGGTTAATAGTCACACTGAAATACCTCGTCTTTGGCATCTTATTCCACGTGGAAATTGACTTTTTGCTAGGTTTCTTCAAATCTAATATCGTTTCCACTCGCATTGTCAAAAAAACCATCAACAAAATACTTACAAAAATTTTTGCAGCCACCAATACCTAATTTTAATGTCCCTAAAAGACTATTTTATTCAACAATCCCCTAATATATCTGACTTGAAATTACATCCAGCCTGAACGAATCATTGAACATGAGATAACATGCCTTAAAGTTCAAACCATAATCCAGCAATACCTGCACAATTGTTCCTTTTTAACTATAAAGATCGCCTTCAGCCTTTTATGCGGATCCAACGTTATATTATTAAATTTATGCCCTGGATGTCGGGCTCTTACGTCGGAATCAACTCGAAGCGCTGTAGGAGTCAGAATATTGCTCTCCACTTGACGGCTTCAAGCTTCGCACTTGGTCCCCCAGAAGAATAAACAACCTGAATTTTCCAACATCAGAAAATTTCATGCTTTTTAATTGCAAAATTGAAATTACAAAAAGAACAGTTTCCATAATAGACCATGCAAACATCCTGACCATTTAACCACCCTTGAGTCTTTATATATTCAAGAGGCTGTCCCTCTCTTAACAAGTAACAC